>NC_133621.1:159906830-160206830 GCF_048593235.1 Sminthopsis crassicaudata
GAGCAGGTTTATATTCATTAATGTAGTAAAAGTCTAAAGGTGGACCTTCCAGATCAACAGTATTTTCAACAAATATCATTCCTTTATGGTTCTTTTTTCTGTTAAGCTCTTCTTGCCATCTCTGCAGAGCTACCCTTTGTTTAGCCTTCTTTACAACATACTCAGCAATAGCAGGCTTCAAACTTTTGATATCATTTTTCAACATTACTGCTTTGCCTTGCTTTAGCTGAGACAAATAATCGCGTTGGTCATTATAAAATTGTTCAAGAAGTAATGGACATTTGAGATTTCTTGAAGGTTCCCAAGTATTTGTAGTTTCTGGCCATCCTTTCCATTTTACAAGGTAATATTCCATATCCTTAAAATACAAAAGAAGATGTACATTAAGCTATAAGTTTAATTCAATTCAACAAACAGCGAGTGCCTATTATGGACAAAGTCTCTGGGGAAGAAGTTGGGGGATGAGGAGGTGTAAAAAGAGTTTAAAATACAAAAGGATTATTAACAAGATTTCCTTCCTTCAAGTACCCTATAGACTATAAAGGGAGATAACACATACCCATTATCATTGTTTTGATATTAGTCTAAAGAGCATTAAAACTAAGGGATGTTACACAAAATATAAAAATTCTCCCCATGTTTTCAAACCAAATGCTGCTGAATTTTTAATGTGACAAAAAAGGTTCAATAATATCTTAAAAACTCTGTTATAAAACAGTTTGCAACAAAGCAGTTTTATGTTAGAGCCCATCAATAAAAACAAACCTAGCAAATATTCAAGATTAAAAAAAATAAAAATGAAAAAAGAAGAAGAAAAAGAAAAAAGAAAAGAAGGGTACTTCAGATATCCCAGCTTTTCTGGTCCAATGTTCAGACTTCACAAGGGACTTGAAATCCTGACACATTTATCCAAGTTTTGGTCAAGAGGGAGATGTTTTATCATTTGGTATTGTTAGCTAAGAATTTTAAGGGAAGTTCTCAATGATCCCTTGACTTATAGTTTAGTCTGAATGAGACTGTTACCTATAGTATGATAATTGATGATAAAAAAAAAAAAAAAAAAAAACAACAAAAAAAAAAACGACTGAGGAATTGCAAGAATCAAATAACATCTGAATCATTATTATTCAAACCTTTATTTCTGTATGGTAATTATTCTAAAACTGATAATGCACACTAGGTCTTCAGTGGATATTTGTTGAACTCTGAATTGAGGGGTATGCAAGATTAATGTCAACCTGACATATGACAAGCATTTGCCCAACAGAGATACTTTCCTGATATACCATGCTTTGGGTCAGACAACATCTGGATGCCAATATTTTACAAAGGACAACATTGAAAGGAGGTCAATGAGGAAGTGAAAGCCTCAAGTTCATGCTGAACGAGGACCAGTTGAAAGAAACAAAAGTTATATTTTGTCTGTAAAAAGACTATGTGGAAAGTAGGGGGATTCAAGGAATGCAACAAATGGACGATAAATGTAGACTGGAATCACTGGGATAAATAATATTAATAGTAGTAATATTGAATAGGAAATAAAGAAGAACATAAAACTTGTAATATGGTATGCTTCAGAGATAGAGAGAAAATGACCCTGGCTAGAAAAAAGGATTTATATGATAGCAGAGTTAGGAGTAATAGGTACTTACTTCATAAATCTGTATTATCAGTATGGATACTCTTTCCACAATTCCAACTTTCAACACATTCATGCCATCTTATCTCTGCTGAGCCTTGTCTATTCCCGAGGGTCTCTTGTCATTTTTGTCTTTTTATATCCAACATATAGTATTTTTACACATATCAGGCATTTAATTTTTTAAAAAAATTGTAATTTGACAATTCCTGCCATTTGTGACTTTGTCCAAGTCTTTCTTTCTGGGTCTCAGTTTCCTTCTTTGTAAAATGATGGGAATTAGAATAAACAATTTCTAACGTCTCTTCTAGAATTAAATCAAATAAAATAAATCTTTGCATAAATTCTGGGGGAGGGGAAAGAAGATAAGAGACAGGATGAAGTCAAGGTACTAAAGGCTTTTTCTACCTGGATAACACTGTTGGTAATATGCTGTGGCCTATTATCTGTATCTTTCCATTGTTGTATGAGTCACCTTTGATTTTTGATTCTAAGTTTATTCACTATCATACAGTCTCATTGGGAGAATGTCAATGTTAGAAATAAATGAACTAAAGCATCAAGGAGCAGTATATATCCAAAAAGCTGCATTTCTGGATTTCAATTCTGGATTCAGATATGTGTAACTGCAGTACTTATCCAAGATTTAGGTATTGGTAAGCTAATGGAATGGGCTGGCTATTTAATTACCTGATATAATCTGGACAATAAGTATTGTTCATCCATTTAGTTTTTCCTGTGTATCTGAAACGATAACACCTGACATAGTGCTTTGTAAATATTAAGGCACTTAGTACTTGTGACATTGAAATGAATTGTGTGGCATTCTAGAGTTTGTTATAATCAACATAATAGCAACTACAAATACATACTCTTCCATTTGGACTTTGCATGAGGCAGTCTCCATGATACAAGGGGACACTTTTCTCTATTGCTTCATAGTCAAAAGAATTTGGTAATTTGAGGGCCACTGCAGTTATCTCTATGATACTTGTTCTCCCTGGCTCCATTATCTTCCATTATACTTTACATAGTTGTCAAAGATCTTCCCTAAACAAGGGCTGAAATCTCTCCTCTGCTTGAGGCTCTAGTGGTTTATTGCTTCTAGCCTCAAATAGTATTTGATTTTCATTTGTATTTCAAACACTAAATACTACGTGAAGCTCTTCTTGGTACCTTCCCCCTTCCCATCTAAGCTAGTGCTTCTCTGCATGTCCTCCAAATTACCTTGTTTTAATCTTATAGAGATTTTGTACACATTTATATGGGTATGTGTTGTTTCTCTGGATAGAATGTAATCATTTTGAGGGCAGAAATCACTTCAATTTATTTTTTTATTTCAATTTTCTGGATGAATGTATAATTTTGAGAATGCCAGCATAAAATAAATAGCTATGTATAGGAACTTGTAAGGACAAACTGCTGCCAAAAAATTACTTTTCCTCTCAACTATTCAGAAATGGCCAAGTGTATCCTTGACACAGATGATGACAGTAATCACTGGGTGTGTTAATTACAGAATCCTACAGTTGGAAAGCATATCTATTCCAACCCATATCAAAGCAAGAATCTTCTTAACATAACTTGATAAGTAGGTCTTTACTGAAATGCCTCTAGAGTAGAGAAACCCATTATTTCCTATTCCATTTTTGCATAGTTTTTTGATTAGGAATTTTACTCTTCAGTTTAAATTTGCCTTTTTTTGTAAATCTGAAAGAAGTAGATTTAATCACTGTCACTGTTCAGGGTGGATATGGAATCAGGAGAAACCAGGGAAATGAATTGGGGGAAAAAAAAATTTGGAAAAGGGAGAGTATTCCAGCATACCCTCTCCCCCCCAAGTTAATTATTTGGTACACTGATGGTGATTTTGTGTTGAGAGATGGTGCTAGGCATTGATCCCTGGAATGAGGATTTTTTTTTTTTTTAAATGCAGTCTAGATCCTAGACAACTTCATCACAGAATAAATTTCTAATCTATTTGTGTTCTTCACTGCAGTTTTATCATTGCTCTTGGAATGATGTCTGTTATATCTTACGATGAGTTTTCTGTGTGCTTATTTCTTTTCTACTCACTTTCTACAATGTTTTGCAAAACAATTATTTTTACTAACCTACCTCCTTAATGTTTTCCAAATTAGCCTGTACTCTCTAACCTGGTGATGTTTTGGTCTACAGTATTTCTTAACTAGACAAGAACACAAATGTTATCTGGTAAGATTTCAGAACTCTTCTGAACTCCTTGAGGCAACTCTCACATTGGTCAAATTTATCTTAAGAAATTTCTCTAATCAGTCACTATCTTTACTTTTATCTAGTTCCTGTTCTTCACTTAATAGCTTGCTTAAATACTTCATATTGGGGCGGCTGTAATTATACCCGGCCTTTTCCCCTTCTTCTACCCTTCATGGTAATTTTGATTTTTGTTCTGAATATACACACAGTGAAATAATTCTGATATTTGTAATTAGTCATTTCCCATTAAGAGTCAAATTCATTTTTTGTGATAATTTAGTATTCTTTATATCCTTTATTATCATTCTCCTCTAAGAATGTATTAGTTCCAGGAATAACTCATTCAAGCACTTTACTTGGGACTAATTTCTTATTTCCTGAACCATATTTTCCAGTATTTTCACTGTCTTCCCCTGAGCCCATATTCCCACAAAAGTCAGTGTATATCAAGGTATATATGATGACTTGGTTTGGAGGATGCTATCAAGTTCTTTATTGAATTTATTTCCATCTTCAACAAAGCATAAAAGCTGCCACTATCTTTCTCACAATGACCTTGAAAGTTCATCACACAAGTACTGTAGGGCATGTTGATTATGCCATGAAATGTTTCTTACTATTTTTGGATGAACAATCAAACTAACTCCATCAATTTCTTTATGAGTGGAACCTGTGACCCAACTTCCATTTAGTTACAATTTGTTTTCAAGTTTAGTTTATAGCATGAATTTTAAATAGATGTGACTTGGTTTCTCCAGTGTTGTGCATCAATTCATTGGAAGTCAGGCATCTTACATTAAGAATACCAATTAAATTAATGCTCATATGAGATCTAAAAATTTTGCTTCTTAGAACCTCCTTTTCTATTAGTACCATTTTTCAAGCAAGACTTAAGTTTACATTTTTTTTTTTGTGATTCAAAGGTTCATGTAAAATACAAACTGGTGACAATAAGCATCTATACTTAACTAGATTATTCCTCTTGACAGTAAACATGAGTTGTTTTTGGAGCTTTATTTAGTATCTTAGGCTTAATAAAACCTATACAAGTTTGCAGTGTTAATATAATCTTTGAGAACCCAGGGTTACTTGTCACCATATCATGACATGTCATTGAAGCAGGAGCATTGCTAAGGTAGAGGTATAGTGAGGACAAATTAAGGAGAGTGATTAGTAATGACACCAAGGTGTTTTAACTTTGAACTTTACGCAAATGGAAAGTCATCAGAGAGATTTTTGAGTCATGAAATTGGAGAGTTTTTGGAAAACAAATCTCAAGTATGGAGGATAGAGTACAGTAAAGAATAATTTGGAGACTATTTTAGTATGTCTTCTTATGGGGTAAAGAAGAGTCTGAGGAGTAAAGAATGGGAACAGAAAAGGGAGGAATACAAGATATATTTAGAAAAAAGCATAGGTTTTGATGAATGACCATTAATGAAATAGAAGGAATGAAAAGTAAAGAAATCTGGGAAGATGATAGGACTATTGATAAAGGTAAGTTAGAAGGAGGTAAGTAAATGGTTTATAAGGTTAGAATCTACCCTGAGTGGACTACATATAAGACATTTTATTCAATTCTGGGTACCACCTTTTAGAAAGGACACTAATAAATCAAGGTTTATCTGGAGGATATCAGGTTGATGGAGCCAATGTCACATAAGGATTGATTTAAAGACAATAGGAATATTTATCACAGGGAAGAGAAGACTTGGAGGGACATGATATTCTCAGTGATATTCTTAGTTTTTTCAAGAGTGGTCACATGGGCAAGGTAATAGAATGAGGAGCAATGGATAGAAATTGTAGAAATGTGACTCAAATTTTATGTAAGAACAAATTCTTAACAATTAAAGCTGTCCAAAACTGAAATGAGACGCTTCAGGAAGAAGTGGATTCCCTACCAGTGGAAAACTTCAAACTAGACAATAAGACTTGTTGGGGATATCATAGAAGAGATCCCATGATAATGAATTTTATTAAATATGGAATCACAGAATCTGAGCCGGGCCTTAAAGATCAAGTTTAATTAACTCACTTTACACATGTGGAAACTGAGGCTCACAGAGAGAAATGATTTGGCAAAGTCATAACACTAGTCAGTATGGAACAAGGGCTTGAATCCATGCCTTTGTCCTCAATATGTTAAGTTTGAGGGAATACAACATTCATGTAGCAACATCTGGTAGAATTAGTTGGTAATATGGAACTGATGCTTAGAAATTAACATTAATGTTTTGAATAAAACACAGAGATAGAGATGGTCAAGAACTAATTGTGGTATTCTATAATTACCTTAAAAATATTTTCATGTTGTAGTACATTTTGTGCTTCAGAAATCACAAATATCATTTGGCAATGATAATGATAAAAAACTAAGCCTATTGTGGCCTAGAACCTAAACTTTAAAACATGTCTTGCTTTTCCAAATGTTAAAGTTTCTTTTCATGATAAATAAAATGAAATATTGAAGTAACATCTGATTATAACTTTATTGAGGACTACACATTTGCCTTACCTTTTCTATCTTGTAGTCACACAAGTATTCCACCTCATAATTATTTAGATTCCTTTTGGTGATTCCAATCGATTTACATGTGAGCTTTTCCTTTCTACATAATTCCTGAAGAGTATCAAGTGAAGCTAGGCAAGGCACACACCAGGCTACAATAAGAAAATATGATTCCTCACTAATGAAATACTAAAGTTAAGAATATATACTTTTTAGTTTTTACATTCCCACCCTCCAATTAGCAGTATTTCTACATCATAAAAGAATACTCACATGTGAATCAATGAACTTTTCTTCAGGAGAAAACCTAAAGGTTTCCTGAATAATTTATATAGATTCCCATTAGATGACAACCAATGCCATTCAGTACTTAAAATTCACATCAATTAGGCTATGCAAGCTCCTTAAATAAGTATTTTAATTTGTTCACTTGCTTCATCAAAATTACAGGGACCATTGTAATGGTCAGCACAAAGAAATATTTTTGAGTTGGTAATTACATTGATGTACACAATTACTTTATTAATGGAATTTACAGGACCTTTAACCAACTGTTAGAACAGATTATAAATATTAAAAGATACACAAGAATACTAACATAAGAAATTTTAAAATGAAGCCAACTGTATAGCTTTGTAATAAAGTATAAGTTGTTCTTATGTTGTAATCAACAAATGGAAAAAGAGCTGAAAACCAAAATGCATACCAAATTACAATATTAGGCATAGTTTTCTCACTTTTGAAGGCTATGAGATTTAGATTTTTCACTTTTCTTGCCCATGCTGTAATATTACCATCAAATGAGACTGCAATTTATGCAAATCGGCTTCACATTAAGAAAACTACATATATACTAAAATGTAAATGTGTAACTAGAATTAGATTTTAAAGAGATTTTAGAGAACATCTAGTACAGAACTTCTTAAAACTTTTTCCATTTCTGACTCCTTTTTACCTAAGAAATTTTTACAAGATTCTGGGCAAATAGGTACATAAAATAGGTATACAAATAAAACATTTATTGATAATTAGTCATAATTTCATGACTCCCACATTCAGCTACAATAAACCATACACAGGGTTGTAAATAGAAGTTTAAGAAGCTGGGATATACTTTTTTTTTTTTTTTTAATTTTCCAATAAGGAAACTAAAGCCAAAAGATGTCAAGTGCTTTTACTCAAAGTTATAAATAAGCAGAATAAGTGGCAGAACTAAGGTCTCAACCGATATCCTCAAATGAGGACTCTTCATTGTAACACAAAAATACATAGAAACCAATTTTTCTCATTACAAAGTAATTCAAATCAAGATTCCTCTGAGCAAAACATTTAGCCAGTCCCCCCCCACAACTTTCAAATCTATAGTCTATCTGATATAATAGAATGCTGCATTAAAATAGGAGAGCAGAATTTAATTCCCAATTCTGCAACATAACTTTGGGCAAGACACTTAACCTCTTCTGTACTTAAGATTTTTCACTGTGAAGGGGTCAAGTAGGACATCAGCCTACAAAGATTAGGTTTTACTAATAATTTAGAGTCCTTACTTTCCATATTTGCAAGCCAGTAAGATCGAGCACACTTACACTCGTGGTCTGGGGATTTTCCCGTACTATACTGAAGAATATTACTGCTATCCCCTACAATTACCCCCCAGATCTTCCCTACCAGCAGGTGTCTCTCATACTCAAAAATCACTTAACTTTTCACAAAAAAGAATGGGCTCCCGGACTAATTTCCAAAATACATAAAATACATAAAAATATTATGTAAAGTGAGGTACACCTACACTGTCATGTGTTAATGAGGTTTGACATCTATTAATCTTAGAATATATAAAATACCATTCAATCTGTTCATACAAAACGTAGCACTCAAACTTGCGTAGTTCGGTAGGTGGGATACTATCTGTAATAGCCAGGAGCACCTAGAAGTGTGACTACACTATTCTCCTAACTTCTTTGAAAACTCTGATGCTAATTTACAAGATGTAGTTTTTCATCGACACCATAAAAATCGTTTATAGGATACACCGCACAAAGGCTTGATATTCCTGATGAACTGAAACTGCAGAAGCTACAATATGTTTATGATGGATTCTGTCTCTAGAAACCCCATGTGTTCCTGGAGCAACTCAAGCACACTACGTTCTAGGACGCCAAAGTAACAGATTCCTCATGTTTTTCAGCCCCTTCCCAGTATTTTTTCAGTTTTGATTCTAAAGGGCCTCGGGAGTGGGGGTGGGGAAGAGCTGAGGTATCTAATTCTTAGCAGTCCAGGAAGAAGTGAAGCAGTCAGGACTGAGGAGTCCCGCTCTTCAGTTCTTCTCAGCTCCGGTCACTGAGCCCCCGGGCCAAAGACCCCTGATCAGGTTCCTGCTTTCCCCTAACCTCCTGCCCTCTCTACAGCCCCAGCCCCAATTCTTTCCTCTCTAGAATCCCAGGAGCACACTCCCGGCCGAGGTCCCTTCTCAGGACAAACACACAAACTTTTAAACTCCAAAACATCCGAGTTCTGCAGGACCACAAAGGAGTCAAACCGCAGCCTCCCCTCCGACCAGGCTTCGGATCCTGCCCCCGGATTAACAAACCACTAATCCCCGCTCCTGGGGCCGGGCGCCTCCCGCTCCTGCCCCACACCTCGCGCCCGCCGTTTTCCCACCTCCGTTACAGTTGGGGAGCCAATGCCTGCCCAGCGCGGGGCCCGGGGGGTTCGGGGGCCGGCGCCTAGCCAGCGGGGTCTCCGGGGCCCGAGAAACGTTGGTGCCCGGGGAAGGCGACGGTAAACGGCTCCCCACCCTTCCCGGCGCGGGCTGCGGAGGTAGAGGCGCCAACCCGGCTCAGTTCCCGCGGCATGCGCCTGAGCCTCCCGCCAGCGTGCGGCACGGAAAGCGGACGGGACGGGACGGGACCGGACGGGATGGGACGAAGGGTGGGGAGAAAGAGGACAAGGAAGAGGAGGGAGCGGGGCTGGGGGGCAGAGGGACCGGGGGCAAGCAGGACAGCCCGGAGGCCAGCCCCCCGCCCAGCTCCCCACGTTGGAGTCACCGCATCAGGAGCGTAGGGTGGCGGGCCGCCCCCCGGCACTAAAGTCTCTTTCCCCGTCCCCCAGGGGCGGGGAGCGCGGTTTGGGCAGTGGGAGGTGAGATGAAGCGGGGTGGGGGCAGGGTCCCTCTCCAGCCCTCACCTCCTCGCGCTCCGGCCGCGGCCGCCGCCATCTTGTGGAACCTTCATTCAAACTGGCGCGGTCTGACCGGACCGCTCAGCTGGAGGGCCGAGGCCCCGCCCCCTTACCCGGCTCCTAGCGATGAGCGGGGAGCGGGGAGCGGGGAGGGAGGAGACAGGCCCACACGTCAGGGCTTGACGGGCGCCGGCTGTGGAGCGCGCGGGCTCTCAGGACCCCGTGGCCGCTGCCGCTCTCTCCGGGCTTCCGCACCGCGCCGAAGCGGGCCCCGGAGGTCGGCCGAAGCCACGCGTGCAGACCAAGCGAGGCGCGGCGGGAAGCCCGAGCTCCTCCCCTCTCCCGGGCTGGATTAGGAGGAGTTTTGGGTCGTTCCTCTCCCCCAGCCAGCGAGATCCGGGCCCACTCGGGTCTCCCGAGGCTGAGGACCGGGACTGACGCGGGGTGTCCCGGGCGGGGAGAAGTGCGTACGAACTGAGCAAGGGGGTGGTGGTGCAGGGGAGAGCAAGAGCTTTTAAGCGCCTACTGTGAGCTGGGCTTTGCAAAAGTCCCTGATTTAATCAAGTCTAAGATGACAATTATCTATGGCTGAGGAAGAAATCTCCAGGGCCCAGGTTTTTATTCGTAGTTTTAAGATTGGTTTGTTTTGACTGTTTCTATGATCTAGACAAGCTTTTCCTTTGACAAGACAAAAACGTAAAATCACTTGACATCCAACATGTGATCAATTCCATCACCTAACTTAAATAATAGAATTGGTAGATTAAATTACTGTGGGTTTGCCACAATTACCCAGCCTCCAGGATTAGCCGCAGAAAAAACTCTTTATCAATTCTTCTGGTGTCTTACAGAATGGCAAAATGCTACGCCAGAATTTGAAAGACAAACCCGGCCAAGATAACCTTGTTCAGTGACCCTGTTTGGGATCCCTAGCATCAAACAAAGCGAAGACAGAGCAAAGTGTGTGCTTTCGGGGGAGGTTCGGGTGTTGACATGGGGGGGAAAGAGGAGGGGAGGTCGGGTAGGATTGCCCAGAGATGGGGGGGAATCCTCCATTACTCCTGTCAGGCTCACTCACTAGGGGCAGACTAACAAAGTTGGTCATAATACCATTTATAGAGTGTCTACTTGGTGTTCATTTGATCCTGATGATCACCCTGGAAATTGAGGCAAATAAGTGACTTGCCCAGGATCACACAGCTAGTACATATCTGAGGATCACTCCAAGATGCCCTGCTTTCCAGCTTTGCCTCTTTTCTCTCTAGGTTCTCTCAGTAACATCCCTGGTGTCCATAGTTCACTTTATAGTGTTTATTACAGATGACTTCCTGAGCTATAGCTTCAGCCTAAGTCGCTCTACTGAGCTCCAGTCCTTTAACATCAACTGCCCACTAGGTTCAAACTGCATATCTAACAGACATCTCAAACATGCCCCAAAGAGAAGTTATCTTTCCTCAGAAACTTATCCTAAATTACCAAATTTTGCAATTTCTGTCAAAAAGGCCACTATCTTTCCAGACACCCAGTTTAATAACCTCCATTATCTTCAACTCCTCTTATCCCACATAGCCAATTACTAAGGCCTGTTGATTCTACTTCATCTGTGCTCTTCACTCTGCTCACACAGCCACCATCCTAGTTCAGACTCTTCATCTGTTGTCTTATTTCAATAGCCTCCTAACTGACATTGCTTCCCTCCCTCAGCTATCAAAATAATTTTTAGTAAGTATGGGTCTAATGATTCCCACTAATGATGAAAATTCCAAATGCTTTCTATTCCCTTTTGGAGCAAATATAAATCCTGCTATTTGACATTTTAAACTTTCATATCCTGGCCCTTTCCTAACCAGTATTTTTAAACATTAATCTCCTTTACATACTTCATTATGTCCTAGCCATACTTGCCTATTTGTACTTTTTCCTCCAAGACATTCTTATCTTTCCTTTCTTGTACCTTTGCATAAACTTTTCCCCCTATGCCTGGTTGGTTCTCTTCACCTCTTGGAATCTCTGATTTTCTTCTAATGTTAGCATAAGAGAGATAGCTTCTGCAGGAAACCTTTCCCAGGTCCAGTCCTTCCTCCTAAAATTATCTTGTATTCATTTTGTATATATTCTATATAAACATATGTATGTTAGAATATAAATTCAAGAAAGAGTATTTCACTTTTGGCTTAATAAATATTAAGTATTTGATACTGGCATTTTACAAAGTTCTGGGGATAGAAGGGAAGCAAAAACCAAACTCTCTACTCCCAAGGGTGCTTATGTTTTAAAGGTAGATAATATAAATTATTAGAATACAAGATAGAGAATACCATGGGTGAAGTTAATCTAAAAAGGCAATAGTAGTTATGGGAATGGGGAGAGGCTTTCAGAGCTGAGTCTGGAAATAAGGAAACTAAGAAGCTGAAGGGGAAGACAGCCAATGGAAAAAATGCAGACAGGAGATTGTCATGTTTGAGGAGATAAAAACAAGTCAGCATAGTAGATTGTAGAATTTGGTGAGAGTAAGGTATAAAAAGGCTGGAAAGGCAGGAAGGATGCCTGTTACGAAGAGCTTTAAATGTCAAACAGAAGACTTTATATTTGATCCTAGAAGCTATTGGAATTCATTCAGTGGAGGGCAGAATACATGGGCAGGCATATAGTATAGAAAAATCACTGGCAGATGAATGAAGGATAGATTGGAGTTGGGGGAAACTTGAGGCAAGGAGACTGTCAAGGAGCAACAAAATTCTGTGAAATTACTCATAAGCAATTCAGTCTATATTTTCCTTATTTGCTTCTGGAAAAATAGTAGCATTTGAAGGCTTGATAGAATTAGCATAATGTCATCTTTTAATATGAGGCTACTGAAAATGATGGACAGTGGTCCATCCTTCCCTAAAACTCAAAAGATTATACTGCTGACTGTATTGAAAAGATAAATGACTTGCATTCATTTCTAATTTGATTCTGTGCATTTCCACAGAAAGTTATGAGGATTTCCAATGTTCTATTCACCAAAAAAAACAAAACAAAACACAACAAACTTTATACCTCTCAAGAAGCCCCCAGAATCACTCTATAAAATTAAATTGTGTTAGTTGATGAGTATTTGCTCAAATAAGCTTTTTGATTTATACTTGTTTTCTGCTTTCATAATTTTGGTGCATTTCTGAAAATACAATACCAGGGCTGCAGACTCTCCACTAGTAAATTACTTAAGCCTTTTTACATTTGGCTATTATGCATGAATCACAATCTAGATTTAGAGCTGGAAGGGACATCATTTTTGGAAGCAAAATGGATATTTTGAGATATTTACATAAAATTCAGTAATAAAAAGCAAATACATAATGTTGGATGAAAATCTAAATAGAAGGTGGTGCTATTGGTAGATAAAGCTTAGATTTTCCTTGTGGGGAATAGTAGATAGATAATGTTTAGATTATCTCTTGAGTCCTGGCCCTCCATGGTAATGATGAATCCTACTATAAGTTTGGACAAATAATAAAATTTCCCATTAATTGTCTAATGAACCTAACACAGGTCACTGAATTCTCCCTGGTTGATGGAACACAATTCAGTGTAACAACTTGTATAAGCCAAACATTTCTCTAAAAACAATTTTAAAAGGGGAGAGGTTAAAAACTAATTTCTTACCCACTCAGAATAGTTTTACTCTTTAAAAAAGTTACATTACAATTTTGTCTAGTTAATTAAATATTTTAAAAAGTCACTTTAAAATATTTAATTTAATAAAAACAGATTATGTAGTTCATTAAAAAAATGTTTTAATATAAAGGTTGTTTCTGAACAAACAAAAACAAAATGACATAAGATATTCCAGTAATGAAAAAAATGCTTTCTCAAAAGTACTATGATGCCACTTCAACAGTAATTGCTTCACATTTTCCAGTATCCTGATCTGTGCACGTCACATGTAAAGATCCATCCCTACAAAAAAAAAAAAAAAAGTGCAGACTTGTTATAAAAAAGTCATAGAAATTCTTGAAGTACTTTAGGGGGCACTGTTTAAAAAAAAAATTATAGCAAACTTAGTTTTAGGGAAGCAGACTTACATTTGGAATAAATACATTTCATTTCCCAGACTTTAAACAGATTATCTAATGTTCCACATTTGTGGAACTTTTTTTTTTTCCTCCCTTAAAGCAGTAACTACTTGGCTAAAACAGCCACTTATGATATCAAATTAAGTTTAACTTGTGTGAAATTAAGATGAGCCAGAATATCTCAGTTTAATCAATGAGGTACAATGAAACTAGATGGGTGGGAGGAGGGGAAGAGTCCTTTGTATTACGTGATTAAATGTAAAAAATTCACTCATGACAAATCAGATTGTACATTTTTGTTAGGAACATTTCTTTAGAAAACCCACATACTTTAAATTCATTATGGCACTAGCTTTACCAAGTGAGAAAAATACAGCTGCTTGCTACTGTTGTCAGGTATATTTTGGTAATTGCCTCTCTACATAGTATAAAGAGTTATTGTGTGAAAACCTGGGATAATATAAGATTTTTATATTTTGAGGAACTAAGATGGGCCTGGAGACATTCCACAACTACCAAAAAGAATTGACCTTATTTTTGAACAAGTAAGCAGTGGAAATTGTATCATATTTTCCAAGGAAATAGCACTGTATATTGTTTAAATGAGGTCTCTGAAAACAGATATGATCACTTTTTTTGATTAAAAGTAAAATGTAAAGTACAACTGAATGTAAAGTTAGGTTTTTTCAAATTAAGATATATTGTAATTTACTGGAAAGAAACATAATTTATGCAATAAAATAAAGCTTAAGGTATTATAACGACTACCGCTCAAAAAAAGCAACAGATTTTCTTTGACTTCAGAGCTGGTTCTCTATCCATCGTGCCACCTAGCTATGTTGATTTTCAGTACTGAATAGGTTTTGCCTAGTTTTCACAAAATAAACTAACCAACTGAGGCATGAAATACAGAAATTCTCAAAATTTAAAGTTTTTTTTTTTAAAACATTAGTAAACACATTTTTGTACCTTTTCATGGTGAGAACAGCTAGTATATCATGGAGTCCATTTTCTTTTTTATCTAAATCCTGTAGTATAATCTGTTTATGAGAGAAAGAATGTTTAAAAGAGCTAAATCAAAGTATCATCTTAACTTATAAACTGATCAAAGTTATTTATTACAGAAATTAGAAAATGTCAGACCATGACCAGATGAAACCAGATTGAGCTGTTTTTTCACCTTTGGTTAATTCTTTGTAGATTGAATGCTAGATTTCCTTATCACACACATGCTTCATTGCTTGTTTTGATTGTGTTTTTAAAGATGGAGATTACTCCAAGAAAATAAATAAACTTGGTAGTTTTTTTTTTTTTTTTAAAGAGATTTTCCAATGACAGAGACACTGCAGTGGCTACTCATATAGATTTTTTTTTTTTTTTTTTTGCTGAGGCAATTGGGGTTAAGTGACTTGCCCAGAGTCACACAGCTAGGAAGTGTTAAATATCTGAGACCAGACTTGAACTCAGGTCCTCCTGACTTTAGGGCTGGTGCTCTATTCACTGTATCACCTAGTTGCCCCTAAATTCATACTTTTAAAGGATTATCCAAAACCACAATGAAACAGGATGAATTCCACCAAATCACAAGGGAAAATGAAAAACATGCTAAGAAGTGAAATGACTGCTGCAAAATTACCCTACTTAGAAAACAAGCCAAGGTCTTCAGAGGAAACTAGTAGCTAAAGGAATTCTGATTCTTTCAAAGAACAGTAATAGATTTCTTCAAAGTTAGAAGAGTAAGAAAACCAGGAGAAAAAAAGCTGCCAACTGTTATAAAGAAAAAGTACATATACGCAAGCCAATACAAAAACTAGTATTAAATGGAAAAAACATTTTTATTGATAAAACTCATTAAAATAATTTTTTTTAAACAGGGAAAAACCATCTTCTTACTTTCCTACCCCACAATCTTCTGCCCCCCTACTTCCTCCCCAATTAAGGACTAAAGAAAATAAAACACATATATAGTCTAGCAAAATATGCATATTGGCATTCTGAACTGAGTCCATCTCTCTTATCAAGAGAGCATTTGTTAGGATTCATCATTAATCCTCTGGAATCATAGTTGGTCATTATACTGATACTAGTTCTGTTTACTTCAATCTGGAACAATTCATATAAATCTTACCAAGTTTCCCTGGAACTATCTGCTTCATTATTTCTTAACAGCACAATTATCACATATAACTTATTTAACCATTCCCAGACCTTGTCTAATTATACTCCCTCTATGGACTCATAATGATGACAGGATTCAGAGGGGAATACATATTATATTACATATTTCCCCACACTCTACATCAGGGGTTCTCAAACTATGGCCCGTGGGCCAGATGTGGCCCACTGGGTTATGGCAAATGGGCTGAGGGATGGAGACAGAGTGTGAGTTTTTGTTTTTACTGTAGTCCGGCCCTCCAAAAGTCTGAGGGACAGTGAACTGGTCCCCTATTTAAAAAGTTTGAGGACCACTGCTCTACATGAAGGTATGATCTTGAGATCTTTTGAAATAGCCAAACTTTCCCTGAGGGGGAGGTTTCTTTGACTACAAAATATAAGCAAAGCCTTGGGGTTCATTCTTCATTTGTTTTTCTTTTTATGTTTCTCTTAATTCCTGTGTTTTTAACCTCAAAGCTCTTACAAAGCTCTGATCTTTTATTAGGAAATATTTTGAACTCTATTTCATTAAAAGTCAATTCTGTTCTCCTCTCTCCCCTAACCCCTAGCATTATATTAAGTTTTGTTGATTAAGTTATTCTTGGCTGTAAGCCTTTATCTTTTACCTTTTGTAATACTGTATTCCAAGTTTTCTGCTCCTTCAGAGCAGATCGGATTGTGATTCCTTGGTTCTTGAATTCTTTCTAGCTACTAGCCATGGTTTTTTATTTATTTTTTGGGGGATATGCTTTGTATTTCTACTTTATCTTCTATTTTCTTTTAAGATTTCTTGAAAGATATCCAGGTTCTTTTTTTTTTTTTTTGTTCACAGAAGAAAGGTAGTGCAACGATTAACTTTATCTTTTTTCGACTTAGTGTTTTGGTTTTTTTTGGCTATATTTTACATCTTCTGTTTCTACCCTCCTCCCCAAATCTTTTGGCTGTGTTTTAAACTATCTTATTGTCTTATTGTGTCACTGGCTTCTATTTGGTACATTCAAATTTTAAGGGAGTTGTCATTTGGGCAAGGTTTTATACCTCTTGTATCAAACTATTCCCTTTTCAATTTTTATTATTTCATTCCTCAAGTCCAATTTTTTCCTAAAGTATTCTATACTGACAAAAACAGTTTTAAATTTTTAAAAAACTCTTACTTCTTCTCTCCCAGGAATTCTAGTTGAATTTATGCTCAAGCTGGTTTTTTTTTTCCCCACTGAAGCTTTGCTTATAGATATTTTGGAGTTAAAAAAAATTTCCCTTCAGGGGAAGTTTGGCTATTTTGAAAGAAGATCCCAAGACCATACCTTCATGTAGAATGTGGGGAAACTTTGTCTCTCAAGCAGAACTGGCACCAAAATATTTGGGATTTTTTTTGTTTGCTCATTCTTTCAGCCTATTTTTTGACTTTGGACTTGGATATCAACACTGGGCTGAATATACTTATGGAAAGAAAATCTGGGTTCTTCCTTGAATTCCAAAGGTTGTTATTTTAAGATCTGAAAGACAACAACTCAGGTTCAAGACCTGAAGCCTTTCAATGTTCCCAGAGTAGTCTGATCAAGATTCAAATTCAGATTGGTCTCCTGGTCTAAACTGTGCAGGTTCCTAACCTTTATCTAGTTCTGAGCAACAGGAAACTGCTGCTAGATTCAGTCACTAAAATCCAGCTGACAAGGCTTTGCTGGTAGTGTGACAGATGTACACCTTCTCTTTACTAACCTCCTACAGCTCCACTCTTTGATTTCAGGATTTCTCTGGCGGATTCAGTATGGGTTATAGCCAAAATTCTGCTTGCTAGCTTTTGAGCTGCATGCCACCACTCCTGATCATGAAAATTCATTAAGTTTCCTCAGCCTTCCTGGATCTATGACCCAGAACTTGGTAATGGGCCACAAAAATGGCAGTTAGCACCTTTCCCACATTCTATATGAAAGTATGGTCTTAGGATCTCCTTTTGAAATGGCCAAAGAGGGGAACATCTTCATAGTCACACATGTAACTTTGGATTTTATGGAATCACAAACTTTGAGCTGGAGTGGACCTCAGAGGACATCAGGCTCACCTTTTATACAGAAGGAAAAATGAAACCTTTAGCCCAGCTGCTCTATGGGAGTTGAAATGCCCCCATGCCGGCCAAATCCTTCCCCCAGGATCCACAAAAATCTGCTTCAAAATGCTGACCTGGTCTAAATAGATGACCCACTGTGAATTTTCCTTGGATTTACCCCATCAGGGATTTGGTCTGGTAAGTTTTATAGATATTTAGTGGAATTTTAGAAGGGAAAGGCAGGAACTTGTCATACTTCTTTATATTACTCCACCATCTTGGCTCCACTTCTTCACTAAATTATAAAACATTTGTAGTCTGAAGCTTTTTTTTTTCTTTTCAAATCCCAGTGGTCCTGAAAGTCTTGTTCCCACTGAGGAAATGAAATGATAACCTCTGGCAAATTTATTGATATACTTTAAAACACTAATTTAAAAAAAACTTACCAAGGCTAAATTTAGAAAATTAGACTATCCAAGGTATGTTTATTATCTAGCGTAACAAAAATATGATTTCATGATGACCAATTGAAGATCAAAATATTATGAATTCAATACCAGATCATTTTTTAAAAGGCACTGCAGCAAAAGGATATACTGCATTTTTTAAAAAAGATGTAAAATATTGAAAGGTTTATTGTATAAGTTAAACTTGTTCTAGTTAATCTGCAGTACTCAATTGGAAGATTTTATGCCAGATGAAAAAGTGATCTCTCCCTTCTCAAATTTCTCAGGGTACTACATATGGGAACCCCTCACCCTGATCACTTTCTGTTCTTTATCATACTTATTTGTCTACTTGAGTTTTCCTGTATATCTCTCCCTTCCCTTATTACAACATGGACTTCCTAAAGCCAGGAACAGTGCTATTTTTCATCTTTAAAAACATCAACGCTAATATTTTTTTTCCCCCTGAGGCTGGGGTTAAGTGACCTGCCCAGGGTCACACAGCTAGGAAGTGTTAAGTGTCTGAGACCAAATTTGAACCTGGGTCCTCCTGAATTCAAGGCTGGTGCTTTATCTACTGCGCCACCTAGCTGCCCCTAATAAATATTTTGTACAAAGATAATACTGGTTAGATAGAACAAATTTTTCTGAGACCAAAATTGTCTTGTTTTGAACATGTTGGATATAGTGGGTCATTTGTTTAGCTTTTCTCTATATCTAATTTCCCTGCTGCAATTTTCCTGTGATGAATATAAATCAGACTATATCAATCTATTGTTACTGAAAAAAAAAAAAAAAATGGAGGAAGGGTTTAGATGATGTAATCAAATACATTTTTCCTTTTTCCATCTTAATGGCATATTTTTAATTAAAATTTTCAGACAGTGCTTTCCTTAAAAAAAAAAAACAAAACAAAACAAAAAACCCCAAACTTTCTTTTTGTCATGTCAAACCCATGTTTGTGTCATGCTCTTTTACATGTGTAGATAAGTTTTTCTGAAAAGGTTTTTATAAATTGGATTTTTTGGGAAAATATAAGATCTTGTGCTTTAATATCTATTAACATTACATCATCTGTCACTGGTCACTAACAGTGGATCTAGCTCTTCTTTAAATCTACTTTTTGCCCTGTATGTAACTTAAAAGAAAGCCCTTTATAGTATTCATAATATTTTTGGGTATATTTCAGTTCATTTTTTGCTTTGGCTTTCCTGAAAGTAATCTTAGTATTTTGTGCCACTATATATTGCATTAATGCATCCTTCATTCTTATTTGTGTATAAGACCTTTTTTTACAAGGCTTATCAAAGAGGTTCCTATGAAACCACAGCAGTTGCTTTACACATCTTTCCTGATTTTTTCCTCTTTAGGAATATATGCATTTGTGTTGTCAGAACCCCATATCTCCTTCCTCTTGAGCCATTTTCCCTTTTAGAATGCCTGTCTACAAGATTACATCTATTCATTTTCTTAACTTTTTGAAGTCTGTTAGCATGGTGTAATGTAAAAATATTGGACTTATAATCAGACACCTGGGTTCAAGGTATGGTTTTGTCACTTGATATGTGTGACCTTGGATAAGAAATTTAACTTCAACAGGTTTTGATTTCCTTATGTATAGAATGTGGGGCTGGACCTTTAAGTTCCCTATCTGGTTCAAAGTTTATGATTCTATAAAAATTAGGGTTACATGTTTTGATTATGGACTGTTTTCTTCTTTGGCTACTTCAAATTGAAGATAACATGGTCACATTCTCCTGAGGTTCTCATTATTCCAACTTCTTCAACGAGGTCCTTTTTGGTCATAAATAAAATCAGAATATCAGTCCCTCCCTCATGCTGCTTTCTTTACTTTTTGAAAGAGGACATTATTGATATGGTAAACCAAGAATTTATCCTATGCTTTTAGCATTTTAGCAGAATGAGAGTTTCGGATGATATATGAATAGGAAGCACTCCCTATCTTGTACCAGTCTGTGTTAGTAAAGCTTCGTCTTTAATTTCCATCTGGCAAATTTACTTTTAGCATGCTATCACAATGATAATGCTTTTATCTTACTATTCTCACTCATATGTTCTACACTGAATTCCAATTCCAAGCTATGATTTCATTGTTATAGGCAACTCACAGATGAGGAACTCCTTCTACCAAGCAGATTGTAATCAAAAGGTATACTCAAAATACTCAGAGGTTAAGTGCTTTGCCCACGGCTATACAGCCTGTTTAGATCAGATAGACCTTATATCCATGTTTTTCTGGCTTTGAAATTTACTACATCACACTGTTCCTCTGTGCTTCCTTAATTCAAATTCAGGGGCATTGAGACAGAAGTGCATTTCTACTCTCAATAATGTTTAAGCTTGGGTTGCAGTATAAATCCCATTCACTAAACTCTAAGTGATAAATATTATGCTTGCATTTGCTTCCTTGTAATAAAAAAAATAAAATTTGGGGTTCACATTTTAAAATTACCAATTGTGATTTAAGAGTATACATCTAAGGTCATTAATATTGGCCCAATTCTCTTCCTACTTATTTCCTTCTCTGAATTACTAGCCACCCAACCATTACTGTTTTTTCTTATTTTTGATCATGTAGCCCATGAATAATATAGTCCAAATTTGCATTTTTAGCTACTCTACATGAAGTTATAGATGTGACTTTGGACAGATAATTCTCTAGAAGTAAAAGAGAAAAATTAGTTGTTAACATGTAAACTCAGGATTCTCACCTGTGCAAATTTATTTTCATCTTTTGCAGAATGTTTTCCTATTGACTCATAGAGTTCAAGACATACTGAGGATATACTTCCTGGGGCTTGTAATGTGTGTTGTCTTCGAGCTGGCAAAGGAGTCCCTGATGGGAACAGTATGGTGAATCTATTGGCTCCTGATTCATCCACTCCCTAAATAAGCAAAAACCACATGACTACTAATAATTTTAACACAATAAATTTTGTAAGGATGTTATAACAAAACTTACTGAGTTTATTACAAAACTTATAAAAGTTGGACATACCTTCACTAAAATATCTTTTGCAGAACATTCAATAGCAAGAGGTTCTTCTTCTAATAAAATATTTTCTTTGCCAACAAGAATTCCAGCTTCTGTAGCTGCACCAATAGGAATAACTTCATCCGGAGGAATTGAATTCAGAAGCTCAACAGCTGGAAAAAGATCTTTAATCAGCTGTTGTAGCTTTGGGATTCGAGCTGATCCTCCACAAAGTACAACCTGGGAAAAAAAGCATACATTCTTACTGTCTGAATAATGTGTTTTTCAGAATTAAACAATATTAATCTTGTAATGAAGTATTAAAAGTTCCTTATTAGAAGCATCCTTGATTTTAATCAGCTATTTCTGTGAAATGTTATTAGAAAATAATACAGCATTTCATTTTACATGAAATGATATATTGGGCAATATTTTGTAGTTATTGAGTTTAAAAATATTTAATTTCTTATGTTCCTTATACTATTCTGTTGAATATTATTATATTAACTTGATTTTAATAATAATAAAATATTAACATAATAAACTAATATATATCATTAAATTTCAAGTATGAGTCTGCTGAAAGCTGGTAATGTTGTCTGAAGACCAACCAAACAAAGCTCAGACAATCTTATTATGGAAATTATGTGGTAATGACTTTTCTAGACAAAGAAGTTATCAGGATCACCTACAACAACTTTTAGCCAAAGAGTTCTCAGGAAATAGCCAACCAGCTTCCACATACCAGAAAACCCTAAGTTCACACCAAACCAAATCTAATGAGAATGTACTGTAAATGACTTCTCCAGAACTGCACAAAGCATCACAAAGAAGTTTGAAGACAACAGAAAATAGAGACTTCTAGAGGGATCAGTGGAAGTTGAATATATAGCCTGAAAAGCTCTGTTTCTGGAGACAGCAAGAGTGAAAGATTCTTATAAGAAATACCCAGAGTCTTCAGGAAAACTCAGGTGCTAAGGAGCAGTGGCAACAATCAGCATGTTGTATGACAACCTGACCAGAATATCTCAAGCCACGGGCCCGAAAGCCTAGGACCTGTACTTGAAATTCCAAAGAGAACCTGAAGATCTAAACACCTTGAACCTCAAAAGATCCAAGGAAAGCCTAACTATAGGAGATGAATGTCAGCACAAAAGGGTAATGGGGTGGAACATGGTTCTGGCACAAAACTTTGGCTCAGGAACTAAAGATGAAAAGATAAGTAAGTCAAAGAAAGTACTAATATTAGTATCTGAAATTATGAAAAATCTATAGGTTATATAGTGGATAGAACACTGGCTCTGAAGTAGAAGGACTCGAGTTCAAATCCAGATTTAGACACTTGACACATTAGCTATGTGACTTAGCAAGTCACAACTCTGCATTGCTAAAGGAAAAAGAATACTTAGAATATATGAAAATTTAAAAAGTGAAATAAAATCGCTAATGAAGGAGCATAACTAGTTTAGAAGAAAGTGGTGTGTGACTTGAATGTTAAAAATCATTACAAAAAATTAGAAGTGAAGCAGATCATAAACCTTTCATAGCTACAGGTTAATTGAACTAGAGCATTGCATTTGCAAAAAAATAAAATATGCTTTAAATTACACGAAGCTAAAAAGTTTCTACAAAAATAAAATACATCTACCCTTTGATCTATACAGAATAGTGGGACTGCATTCCAAGAAGATCATAAAAAAGGGAAAAGGACCCACATGTGCAAAAATGTTTGTGGCAGCCCTTTTTTATAACAGCAAGAAGCTGGAAACTGAGTGGATGCCTATTAGTTGGAGAATGGCTGAATAAGTTATGGTATATGGATGAAATGGGATATTATTCTCTAATAAATGATGAGTAAGCTGATTTCAGAAAAGCCTGGAAAGATTTACATGAACTGATACTGAGTAAGTGAGCAGAACCAAGAGAACATTGTACACAAAATTCAAAATTCTATAATGATCAGCTGTGATAGACTTGGCTGTTTCTAGAGAGAAAACTATGGAAACTGAATGTATATCAAAGAATAGTATTTCCACTTTTTTTTTTGTTTGCTTCATTTTTTTTCTTGTGGTTTTTTTTCCTTTTTTATTGCACAACATGACAAATATGAAAATGTTTTAAAAAACTGTACGTATTTAACCTCTATCCCATTGCTTGCTGTCTTGGGGAAGGAAGAAATATGGTAATCATGGAGAAAAATTTGGGACACAGTTTTACAAAAATGAATGTTGAAAACTGTCTTTACATATATTTGGAAAATAAAAAAATTTGTTAAATCCTCTATATCAAGTGCGCAAGATAAAAAGACTACCAATAGATATGACTTAAAGGATATAAACGAATGGTTTTCAAAAAATGAATAGCAAACTATCAGTAACTATTGAAAGAATGTTTCAAATCATTGAAGTGCTTTCTGGTGGATGAAGAACCAAAAGAAATCACAAAGTTTCAAAATTATTAGTAATTTACTGGTGTAGAAATTATGGAATGAATTTTACTTTTGGGTTATGGGAAAATAAATTCTGATTTACTTTTTTTTTTTTTTTTTTTGATTTGTACTTGGCAGAAGTACTTTAATATGTTTACTGTGATATAAATTTCATCATTACTTTACTATCTACTTTTATATTATACTTAGAAATAACAGATCCTGCAGTTACTTATGACATGAGTAAGTATTTATCTTAACATATAGCACTAAGTTATAAATTTTTCAGTGATTTAAAACCCCTAAAGATTCAGGGGCTTTAAATTCTTGAGGAACCCAGGGGATGCTGAGGTACATCCACTATATGACATAAAATGGCTTTCAATATCATCTAGTAAGGCAACAGTTTTCAAAGTTTTTTGATCTTGTACTTTAGTAGTAAAAAAAAAAAAATTAAAAAAAATTACTACATGTATATTTATTTACTTATTTAAATAACTTGCAGTTATAAAATGACTTCAATAAAGTATATAATTATAAAGCATATGTAAACATTTTAAAAGATGAGTTAAATCACATATATTCCCAAAGTCAATAGGAAACCACTGAAATTTACTGAGTGACAAGTACCTTAAGAAAATAATTTTGATCACCTACATAAAAGGCTGGATTGGAGAGGGAAGGACCAATTAGGAAATTATTGTAGTAGTCTAAGTGAAAGATGATGAGAGAGTATGGTTGTATGAGTATACTATTTGAACAAATGGCATGAAGATAAAAAAATCAAGAATGACATCAAGGTCAAAAAAATGATTGTATACTCAAAAAAAAACATTAGCTAAGTTCAGGAGGAGTGAGTTTGTTGGAAAGGACAACAATCGGTTCTATAGTATAAACCACAACTCACTCTGTGCTTGCTTAACTCTGTCCCTCAAAACAAACTAACTTTAGTTTACAAAAACAAAAAACCAAACAAGGGAGGGGATTTGGAGCTCTTACCAGGTTATCTAAGGAACTGGGCAAGAAGACATTTGGGAGTAGAGGAAGAGTGACTTGTCTACAATATTTCTTATACAAATGCTCAACTGCCATCATGGGGGTGGATACTGGCTGGAGAAGGGAAGAGGTTGGGAGGCTGCAGGGCAATGGAAAGTCACAGTTTGAGGGAATAGAGTGGAAAAATATTTTGTAATAACAGATGAAGAGTGGTATGGTTGTGCTTTGGAATGAAGTACTGTGGTCTGTTACCCGTTGGGGGGAGAGTACAACATGACCTATATTCCCACTTTTAGGTTAGTTGATTACTTAATTCTTGGGACCATGACAGTCCTCTTTTTCTAGGGACATTTAAAAGGAATAACAAAATATCTACTAGTTGGCACTAAAATTTTTCATATTTGGATGCTTCTTTCATAAAACTCCACGAAACTAAAAAGTTCCTTTTTCTAGATAGAACTTAGTAAAGGCCTTGAACTTGTCCACAAAATACAGGGTCTGTGTTATAAAAAACACTCTGGTAACATAGTATCTTTGAACCTTTTGGGGTTTGTTACAAAAGACCCATCCTAAGGTATACAGTATAGGAATTGTGCACATAGTCTTCATGAGAAACAATTATGTTTTCTTTTGAGTTTTTATGTCACTAATCTCAAAAGTGAATGGGACAAAGAAGAGAATTAATCGATAAAGACTGGGCCTCTTTCATGTTAGGATAGAAATTTGGGGAAATGCTAAATTAGTCCCTAGTTAAAGATACATTGTATGAGTTAACCCTGAGCTCCTTGAGAGGAAGGAGTTTCTTTGTACTCCCACTGCTTAGTTACTAGGCATATGGCAAGCACTTAATAAATTTGTTCATTGAAGGTCAAAAAGAAGTCTATTTGGATTCAGAAGGAGGGACCTTCCCTAGAGATAATCAACATGGAATGGTCCAAATCTAAATTTCTGAGCCTAAATCTAGTGCTCTTTTCTACTTATATGTTCACTAATATATATTTAAAAAAAAAAAAAATTACTGCCTTAATTTTATGTGAAAATAGACTAAAAAATAACCCAAAAGTCTTCGTGGAATGCAATACTTTTTATTGAAAAAAATTAAATCTTTGTACAAGTGTAAATAGGCAGGAATCCAAATAGTTGGGAAATATTATTCTATGTTGCACAAAGCTCTTAGAAAGTCATTGTTATTCACTAAGCTTAAGATGAGAATAGAACACTAGCATATGAATAATTCTGTTGTTTTAAATTAAACAATATTTAATTTAATGGAATATAGGAATGTATTGTATAAACTTGTAATTTGTTAACAGCAGATAATATAAAATGAACAATCTTCCATTGGCAATACAACTCTCTCTTGTTGTAAAGCCCCTTTTAAGAACCATTTTCAAAACACATTTTCACATTGTCACAAATTAAACAGCTTTTAAAATCAACAGAATTTTTAGAAATCATCATTAAAGATCTTAAAAGCAAACTTCCTCCAATCAAATGCTATTTAAAGCAAATCTTAGTCATTTCATAAACTGCTCAAATATTAAGTAAATTGAAAGAATTTATTCTTTGTTGAAATGACTTATGTATAAAGGGCCTTATAAATGTACATTACAAATATAATCCACAAATTTTAAAAAATTCATAAGAACTCAAAAGTTTTTTTTTTTTTTGCTTTGTGTGTGTATGTTTTTTTTTTTTTTTTTTTTTTTGCTGAGACAATGGGGAAGGGGAGGGTAAGTGACTTGCTCAGTCACATAGCTAGGAAATATTAAGTGCCTGAGGCCACATTTGAACTCAGGTCCTCCTGACTTCAGGGCTGGTGCTTTATCCAGGTGCTATCCTAGCTGCACCTGTCATCGCGAGGATAACCTGCCTTATTCTTCCTAGGCTGACACCACATAATAAGAAACACATTAGTTAGAGAAACATGCAATTACCTTGTTAATATCATCTGATGTAAATTCAACTTGTTCCAAGAGCTTTCTGATAACTTCTATACATTTATTAAAAAGTGGTGAACATATAAGTTCAAATCTGGCTCTATAAAAAAAGAAGAAAAATGAAAATGTTTAGTTATAGAAAACACGACAGGGTAATACTTAAATTAATAATTATTGGAAGCTAAGTTGTTATAACAGCAAAAATTGTAATAACTATGTCACTCTTCTATTTAATAAATTCCAAACTCTCTTATTAACCTCTAAGATGGAATATAAACTCCTCTGCAGCTTGGCATTAAAAGCACCTCAAACTTCCAGTCACTCCCTTCAAGGCATTCTAGAGTCCAACCATACCAGCCTACTCACTGTTCCTTGGACATAATGTTTAGTCCTTAGGCATAACAGTCAATCTCCCATCTTCAATCTCTTTGCACAGGCTCTCTTTCATTCCTGAAATGTTCTTGCTCTTTGCATTTATCTTTTAGAATCTCTGGTTTACTTTAAGACTCAGCTTTTAAAAAGACCTTTGTGGGTCTCCCCACATGCTGGTACTTTTCTTTTTAAGATTACCTCATATCTACTCTCTCTATATATATCTTATGTATAGTCATTTATGCTTTTATTTTATTTATTTCTTCATTTGAATTTAAGCTCCCTCCCTAAGTATGAGGATTATTTTCAATTGTTCTTCTTGTTCCCAGTTCTCAGCACAGAGGTAGGCATATAGTATTTGATTAAGTAAAAGCAAGTTCTTGGCCTAAAGTAGGTAAACAACAGTGCAAAAGCAGGTTTGTTTTTTTTTTTTTTTTGTTTGTTTTTTGTTTTTTAAAGCTCAAGTTTACAAATATTTGAAGATATTTAAAGTCAAATTCAAATAAAATTGTAAGTAAAAAACCTGCCATACAACATTCAAAATATCTTAAATATATAAAAAATATTAGTAATACTGCTAATAATTAACTATTCTACCTATCTTTTATCTTAAACAAGAAAAACACTTAAAAGCCCAATAGGTCAATGTATCAACAAACAATTCATTAAAGAATCTAAAGATTTCATATCAAGATAGTAAAAAGAGCATTAAGAACTCAAAGGAGTTTATAACCAATGAAAGTAGTATAATCTTTTGAATACCTAGAAGAACATTAAGATCTATCACCCTCTAAGACAATTTCAGTGACATCTTACAAGTCATTCAATGATCAAATCCACAACTTGAAAGGGATTATTAGATTCAGTCAGAATAGGCAATTTTGCTTATATGCTACATAAAAGAGGACCAAGTCTTCCTGTGAAGACCAAGGAAAAGAATTCTCTTAGTGAAGGAACAATCATTTGTTAACCACTTCCTAAATTTCACACAAATGAGAAAAAAATCATTTGATTGTATGTATACTACCTTTATGCCTACTTTATGCTATCCGTATGCCTATCAAGAAGTTAAATTCAATAGTGTCAAAGACAGATGACTAATAAAATAGTATCAATATGGATTCTCAATCTAGCATTTAGGAACTATTCATTATCAGAGAACCACTGCAGGCTCTGTCAACGTGAGCAAAATTACTTAAAAGAGATATTGTGTTATATAAAATGATATGTTCTACATGATTTTACGAACTTCAAACTAGGAATCTCACTTCTTCAAGTTAAAACAGATCAAATCTGGAATCTTTTTCACAAATTATCTTCAGCTGTGGAATAAAAAGGCATAGTATTTAGTACAACAAAAACATTACCCAAAAATAAACAAAGGAATGGTCTCTACTAACTCAATTAATTTTAAAAAATTAATTCATAAAAGTCAGATACTCCAACATGATAGAATTTACCTTTTTATTTAGTCTTACCTGGACACATTACAGTCAAAATCTAGACCATCATACAGTGAGTCAACAAAACAGTTTGCACTTCCTAAGGTTGATAAAGAATGTTTTGCAACATCTGCGCTGTTCATTAATTTCATCATGGCTCGGGCATTTCCTTTTACATCATGTTTAAAGGACCTAAATTCAAAACAAAATCTCTGAAACTCAAAAATCACTGGGTCAGTCAGGATTCAGATTAATTAAAAAAAAAAAAAAAAAGAATAAATCCTAGGGATATACAAAGTTCTACTACATTACTTATCAGAATTGTTCACTTTTTAGGTTTTGATTCCTTTGGGTTCTTCAAAGAAAATGTATTTTGTAAACATCCCCAAAGAAGAACCTCTAATTCAAATAAGAAACCGATTTATTTAGTGCCTTGAACTGTTTCCTACTTAGCCAAATTATGCTACAGATATTTTTTTCCTCATCCTCATAATGGCTTTTTTCACATAGATATGAGCATTTTTGCAGATAAACAGAGACTAAATAAAAAGTTATGCAACTGGATTAAAGATATTAAATTAAAATTGGAAACCTACATCTTTTGCCTTTATAATCTTTAATATAGCCTCAAATATATGATAATTTTTGATGTAATATTATCTGAGAAGCCAAGTCAAGCATTAATTAAGCTGCAGAATATCCTCTTTAAAATAACTTGTCAAAAAGAAAATGTCATGCTGTAGTACATTATATCAAACATATCTCCTCTCTTGTCAGAAAGAACAATAATGGTAATCAATGTTCATTTGCAAAGAGCCAACTACTTAAGGCAGCACAGTAGTTTTTGGAAAAACTCTCACTAAACTATAAAGTGGTTTCAATTTGTATCAATGGAGGGAACACATAGCAACAAAATAATAGAACCATGAAATAATGAAGATGAGACATAAAACTTTTTCCTTAGATTTGCATGATGCTTAAATAGGAACAAAATTCCACAGTAAATTTATTTGTCACTTGATTAAAATAAAGACTTCAGAATACAGTCTACTGCCATACAACATTTAAAATATCTTAAGTATATAAAAAATATCAAGAATACTGATAATAATTAACCATTCTGTTGAAAAAATAATAGGTAGTAGCACTTTTATTTTTGTATATTGGAGGGTTGAGGGGTTTTTTTTTTGAAGAAGACTTGTTGATATATGAACCATCATGGAACAAAAAAAACAAAAAAAGAGAGATGAAAATGATAGCATCATACACCTGAGATCTCTATGATGTCCTGGTATCCCACTTCCAATTCTTACTATCCCTTCCAAGTTCTGCTAACTACTTTATTACTTGGCCCATTTCCTATTTTGACCCTACTAAGAGCCAAGAAGAGAAATAAAAGAACACTAGACACCAGAAACACTACAAAACAACATTTTTTCATTTCAATTCTACTTTATGGAAAGATTTTTGTACATTCAAGCTTTTTATATATTTATTTTTTCACTTACCATGTTTTGTTGAAATCAAATCAAAATAGCCCAACACATTCAAAATACAAAGTACCTTCAACAATACTGTCATATGTTCTAGCACAGTGCAAGTCTTATTAGATTCCAATATTTTTACCCTTGCCCATTACAATGAGATCTGTCCAAAACCCAAGGATGGTTTAGGATACATTTTTGACAGCACCTAAGGCAAACTCAAAGAGTAAAAATGTCATGATTATCTTTTTGTAAGAGAATAGAAATTCTGGGCTAAGGGTGTGTAGTTATAACTGTTAAGTTCTTCCACTAGTTGGCGGTAGTGAGCACTAAAGTACAGAACTCAAGAATTTGTCCAGAGTCTGAGAGCAAAGAAAATCCTTTCTTCCTTACAGCATGGTAATTTACATCAACTAATTAAAATTGCTAAAATAATGCTTTCAGACACAAAGGAATACAAATACATATAATCAGGACTTACCTCTGAAATTCTGAAGCTAAATACTGGGCCAAGGCTTCTGTAAAATATACACCACCTATGCTGTCATCAGTATTTGTTGCAAGAACACGGTACATTCCACTGTTTACTTCTATGACACTAATAGATAAGGATGTTCCTCCAAGTTTATAGACCAAGACATTACTTTAAAAAAAAAAAATTTAAAAGATACATGAGTTATCAAGAATTACTATTTTATATTATTGAGAAAAAAGTTCAAAATGTTTCCCTCATAACAATTTTATATTTAAATAGAATATTATTCATAGTTTACAAATGAAAAAGCTGAAATCTACCAATCTTAGTTTTGATTATTATCCTACAAATAACTGCAGTAAATATCTGACAGTCTTCAGTGCTGAGTAGAATTTCACATTCCCTCAACAGATTTGGGAACATCAAGATGCTAGTCAATTGATATTTAAACTTGGTCTACAGAGAGCTTTACACCTCCTTTTTCAGAGTCAAAAACTAGCAAGGAATGTTCTGAGATACCCAAAGGAACAAGAAGCTTTTTAGCTTTGGAGACATATATGCCAACCAACTAGCTTATATGAGCACTAAAGGAACAATATATTCAGGAGTACTGACTGTGAGGAATTTAAGCAGTCAGTCTTTTTCATGTAAACAAAAAAACCATTAGTTTAGAGTTGGAAGAACTACTATCATTGCTATCATAAAATAATGTTTCTTGGATGAATGTGCAGAAGATCATATACATGGAGAGAGGCAAAAACAAGACCTTTTGTGTCCAGTGTTCTTTCTACTTTGTTTTTCTTATTCTGAATAGTTTATATTTATTGAGAATGTAATATAAGTAAATATAAGTTTGTGTAAAATAAAAATTAGAAATCTCATCTCCAGTAGAAAAGAAAAATTTTCACTAGAATCTTCCTTTATGACATCACAGTTAAAAATAACAGGGCTAATACCAATGAAAGTATCATGGAAAACCCCACTACTACAATAACAATGTCATATTGTTGGCTAAACTAAAAATGCAATTTTAAACTAAATAACTAAAAAAGAGCAGAGTAAATTAGTGCCATATATATATTTGCCATTAATAACACAACATGTTATTATATATTAATCTAGTGCCAATCTAGTTCCAAGTATTTTACTGACACTGATATTCAGTTTATAATATTACAATAAGAAATGAATGAGATAAAAGAATTGGGACAACTCAGACAGATATCTGAATAGATATGATTACAGTTGCCTAAGTCAGGCCCAAACTATTCTCAACAACAATATAAACATAGATTCTTTGGAATATTGTACCATTAAAACACATCCCAGAATTTGATGTTGATTTTTCTTATATCTCCAAGCCAAATTTATTCAAAAGTGCCTATGACCTGTAGATTGATTAGGAGTAAATAGAGTTTCAGCACCAAGTAGAAGCTTGGTAATACCTATAATATCCTACAATACAGACTTGGGAAATCCAAGGAAGGGAAATATAAGATTAGCCAGGATTGCTGAATTCTCATTTTATACTTCTGCTCCTATTTATTATGGGATTACTTGTTAGAAAAATTCTCACCAAAAGGACCACAAAGTCCTTGAATCTAAGTGACAATAACTTTAGATACAAATGCAAGTAAACATTTTTCTCAGAGAATAATTATAACTTTAATAACTTACCTTTTCCCTGTGGGAGAATCTTGTCCAATTCCATAAGCAAGGAGAGCTGCAGATGGTTCATGAATTAACCGCAAAACATTAAATCCAGCTGCCCCAGCTGCTTCCCTGTGAATAATTTGCTTTCATTGTATTCAGTATCACTTAGAAATTATTCAACTATTAATATTTCTAAATATGCTAAAGACTTTATGTGATTATCTCTTAATATTTCACAAATAGGACATAAAAATGAAAAGCAAATTGCAGTAAATTGTTATTTGACATTTTAAGACTGCTCTAAAACAACATATACCTGTCTTAACAGTAATATACAAAAATACATGAGTTTAACTAATGTAGAAACGTTTATTATGATTGTACACATATAACCTTTGTCAGATTGCTTCTGTCTCAGAGACAGAGGAGGGGAGGAAAAAAAATTGAAATAAAAATTTTGTAAAAGTAAATGTTCAAAACTATATTTACATGTAATTGGAAAAAAAAAATCCTATTAAGTGTGTATAAGGCAGGAAGTCCATGAGATACACAGGCTGCTACATGAAACTAGATTTTTTTCTATTCAGAATTGCTTCACAATCTACTTTAATGGTCAGGAAATTAAGTTTACTCTCTTGAAAATGAAAACAGAATTTTCAAAATGCTTAACTCTTAACTTTGAATTGGAATTAAAACAATTTTAATACAAATCTTGTCAATAATTTAGAAAGTAGGAAAAAAAAAAGAGTATTATTGATAAATATTTGTCTTTTGAGGTTTTGGAACGTGGAACTCTATCCCTGCAGAATTATGTGTAATCTCTGATTACATTTACCTAAAACTAATTGTTGCCTTCTTTAATAGATCTAAAACTCAACAAGGTAAGAGATGATGTAAAAGCACTCTTTTTTTTTCTGTATATTTCCATAAAATTTTTTAAAACATGAAATAAATTCTATATAAAGGACCAAAATAAGATAGTAGTTTAAAAAGTGGTACCGGGGCAGCTAGGTGGCGCAGTAGATAGAGTACCAGCCCTGAATTCAGGAGGACCTGAGTTCAAATTTGATCTCAGACACTTAACACTTCCTAGCTGTGTGACCCTGGGCAAGTCATTTAACCCCAGCCGGGGAGGGGGTGGGGAGGGGGGAAGTGGTATCAAACCAAATAATTAACCATGTTTAATTTTATCTTGACATTTTACTAAAATTAGAAAATAAGGATTACTAACGATCCTGCTAACATTAGATTCAAATCTGATTTTACCTTTAACTATGTAAAATTTAAAAAATGTAATCCCAAGAATTTTTAACTCCTTTAATTAACCAAAAAAGTAAACACCTCATATACTACTCACCCAAGCGCATTCTTTTGGTTTTCTCCAAAATCAAACGGGACAGTAATAACTACATCACTGACATCCGAGCCCAAAGCAGACTGTGCAGTTTCTGTTCACACACACATTTAAAAAATATATTATACTAAAAGTGAACTAGCACCAGATAGCTGTGATGTCAAATGCTTCCTTAACAAATCACTTTTTTTGCAGTTCATACCTTATCTCCCTATAATCTGATTTTCCCCCCAGCTTTTCCAGATGATGGGCCTTTGGCATTAGCCATTCTAAAAATGAATTTATTTTAAGAGATCTGGGTCCCAACAAGTAAATACAATATTTCACCATTGTTTGAGTTCCAGGAAAGCAGTTCTACCTCCCCAAACCCATCAAATAATATTTAAGCTGAAAAAAGATCTTTCACAGAGGTTTAAGGATGTGAAGCAACTTGTTGAAGACCACCCAGCTATTTTTGTGATAGAGCTTAGATTTAGAAATAGGGTTACCCAAATCTTAGTTCTATGTTTCTTCAACTAAGCTACTATCTCACACAGCTCAAAAATGCCTGCCAATTAAAGCCCACTTAAAAGGATATTTGAGAAACTTCTATTATATTTACCTTTCATTTTACTAAATATCAGTTTTACAACATCTTCTGGGTTAACAAGTTTGGTTTCTTCTCCAGTATCTATTTCATATTGGAATTTTCCATTTTTTTCAATGACCTATGAAGAAAAATAAAGTTAAACGATGAAATAATTTTTCTTTAAAAAAAAAAATGCAATTTCCTGAACAAAGTTGTACATGATGGATGAACAATCAAAATTATCTTGTGTTCTGAGAATAACAGGATTATACTCACTGGACATTTACTTTCTGTGATGTATTTCTGCACTCGTAGGTCATCAGGACTGTGAATATAAGAAAAGAAAAAGCTGTAAAGTCCAAATTACAAAAATAAATTAAAAATTATATATGATTATTCCTATTATCAGTGAATTTTAATAATGACAATTAAGAAGCTAATTCAGCATCCTCCAAGTTTTATAAGAAATTAAGATTAGGCAGGATTAAACAAGACATGCTATTTAACAATGGTTATTATAGCAAGATAAAAAAAAAAAAAGCATACATAATCTTTATAATTTAGTTACAACAGAAAATTTATTTCTTGTTCTGACTATGCTATAAGGAGTGCAATTTATGTAGGGGGATAAATTTTTTTCCCTTTGATAACCTATAATATCATAAGCTTTTACTTTCAATCCCATGGTCCCAAAACTAAAAAATCAAGATGAAAAAGACTACAGAATCTATGTTTGCAGCCCATGCTGTCAAACCTATTTTAATGTACCATAATTGCTCACTTGAGCATCTGAACATTGCAAAAAGAACCCCAAAATTATGAGAGAAGCAACAAACCTATATACCTGTACCTATGTAGAAAATGTGACAGGATGGCAGACCGAAGAATGCAGGCAAATACATGATGAGAAAAAAGAGAGAAGCAAACACAAGTCAGAAAAAAGATGGGCAGGAGTCAAAAAATGCCCTATTAAGTAGGAGGCACTCAATACCTCTTTTCAGCTTGAAACAATGAAAACATCAGGAAGCAATGAGACCAGTGAAACATCTGAAAGTGCTTTCTCCACTTTTGAAGACAGAAATGGGGTATATCCTAGTACTCAGGCAGAAATATCCTAAGTTATTTTTGCAACCCAGATCATCCTGTGAGGTGATTATGGTTATTACATTTTTTAAAGTCTAAAGGATTGATTGAAGCAGCTAGTCATGAAGTGATTCAATTGCCAAAGAACAAATGACTTTCAAAACCCAGTGAAATCTAGCCCCCGTTGGACAAACTTAACTAAATCATCTCATAACTTAATTGCTCCAATTTCTTCTATTCTCATTTTCTTAAGTTCTCTCTATTCTTTTTTTTCTGATCCTTCTCTATTAAACATGCCTATCTATAATAATGAAAAAAACAAACTTGAAACTAAAATCGCAAGGCTAAATTGGCACTTAGGATGCTTAAAGGACAAAACATTTAGGTAGAGATTGAAATAAATCTTGAATGGTAAGTTATGCATAGAAAGTATATGTCAGATAGAGGCAGCAAAGTAGGATTTGGTGAATTCTTAAGTCCTGAATTCATTTGTATTGCCAAAAGGAATTATTGTATAATCTGAAGTCCCCTAATTTCCTTAGCCATTAAAGTATATCAATAAAAGACAATTTAAGCTTCATTCTTAGATCTATGAAATGATTCTGCTATTAGTTAATATTCTCAGTTGTAATCAAAATATCCACCTGACAAGATATGGTCTTGAATCCTGAAAAATGTAGTGACCAGAATTAAAATTTTTGTGCATAAGGCTTTGTAGTTAAGGCACATATACAGCATGAAACTGAAAAGCTTGTTCTGAAAATTTAATCAACTGAGGTGATCCATATTGTAATCTTAAGCTTATGACATAAAAAACTGGCCAACTATCATTCAAATGAGGCAATTATTGTAATCAGGAAGAGCAATATTTTCATAGAATTTATAAGCACTTACAGTGACAACTTCCCTTGTTTCTCAACAATCACATGAAGAACTTGCTTCTCTTACCTGCCTTTTGGAAGAAGCCTAACTACCTTTTGTGGATACACAGAGAAAGATAAGTGACAAAGGAAGCAGGGATGGAGAAGATAAAGGAATGATTATGAATATCTAAGGAAGCAGTGGATTGGCCACAACTGTATACAAGTAAAAACTTTATTTGTTCACATCAGGATTCAGTTATTAAACAGAAGAAAAAAAAAAAAAAACAGACTATGGGGGTTGGTACAAAGAGCACCTCATGCACATCATGGTTTCTGGAAGGCAGAAAGGAAGTCAGTTCTGGCCCATCTCCCCCAACCTTTAATGGATGGAGAGGATTCTCTTCCTCCCTCTCTGTAGGCTTTGCCTATATAGTCATTGCCCAGAGGCTTGGCATACACCACCACTGATGTGCTATGGGTCTCTAATTTCACCAATCCTTTACAGTTATATAGTGCTTTAACTGTTCAAAGCGCTTTCAAATTCATTATTTTATAGGATCCTCACAACAGCCCTGTGAGGTAGGACAGTTATTATTTATTATTGTTTATCCCCTTTCACAGATGAGGACCTTCAGGCACTGAGTGGTGAAATAACATGCCTACGATTATGTAATGAGATGGGACTAGAACCCAGGCAAAAACCTGACTCCTGGTCACATCTTTACTGTTTAAAGATACTATTCTCTCTTGATTATCTGAATTATTTTTCTCTTCACTCCTACAATAACTTCCAACATATACTCCTCTAGCAAAAAGTACTCCTGAGACCTATTACCTTTTACGAACACCACTTGGCTAACTTTGTTTGGCTGTCAGTTAGCATATCTGTGATAATATTTCTTCGTTGTAACTCCTCATCTTCACCCATGCTCTTACTCATATCACTGATAGCCCTGTTTCACTACCAACAGCTTAGCATGCCAAAGGCTGAGCTCTTTATATCAAGCAATTGCTTCCAGGGAAGCCCACTTAATGCTGGCTTCTTTACATTTATATACTTTCACATGAGGGCTCTCAAAAAGAATTTTAAAAAAGTGGTCTAAAAATGAATAATTCATCACCTTTATTCTTTGAAAGTAGGGATGATATCTTTGATGTTTTATATAGAATTTAAGAGATCAGTGCCTTAGTATTATATTAAATTCTCCTTCACTGCCCTTTAAAAGTTAATTTAAAACAATTTTTCAAATATGTATTACATTTTTACTGCAAAAGCTAAAATCTCATTAATATTTGTTTACATCTGAATCATAACAAGAGCTGGAAAGAATCTTTCAAAACTTTTCAAATCCAACTTCAACATTGTGTAGATGAAGATGATACAGAAAGATCGTGTCCAAGGGAACAAAACTAACATAAGGTTAAGAACCAAGAATAAAGCTGAAATCTCCAAGTTCCTATTCTAGAGCTCTCTCCACTTTATTAGCTTTCCTCCCACATTCGTTACTCATTAGATCACATTTATCATAGTAGCCTGCAGGTCTTATATCTCTCCAACAAGCTAAACTTGCACTGAATGTTCTCATCTTGTCTTTGGAGGGGTTTTGGACAGTTTCTGTCCTCTGCAATGATGTCCCCTCCCCCCCAGTTTTCAGGCAGATATTTAAGCCAAATGTTAAAAAAAAAAAAGTAAGTTTCCCCTGCCACAGACTATTGAAATTTTGGAAAGCCTCATCAATTTAGGAAGCTTCTTAAATATATCACCACCTTTTCCTTCTCCCTCCTGCCCCCTTAAAAAGAAAAAAACAAAAATAATCTCCTAAATTAATTCACAAAATATAAAAGCTTTAGTTAGGTTTAGTGATTGTATATAATAGTTTCCTTTTGGAAAGTAAATTTTAGAGATATAGGCACAACACCCCAAAATATTTTGTTTTGTTTTTACAATCTCTTGGTCTCCTATAAATGTATATTCAAGGCCTATTAAGTATTACAGAGAAATGACAAAAAGATTTGCTTTAGGGTCTGTGCTTCAAAAGAACAGTAATCTGTTCCCAAGTCTCCATCCACTCCATTTCTAAAAGGTGCAGGAGATTTCCTCTGCTTTCATTCATTAACGGCCATTCAACTAGGTGAACCAAAAATGGAGAAAGCATAATTTTAACAGGTTCCCTAGATGGGAAGTTTTCCAAGGCATGCCCTCTAACACACAACTAGACAGAAAAGCTGCTAGCCTAGAAAAATGAAATCAGCTTGAAGCAGAGCAGGGAAACTAACAATCCAAATCATTTGTTTTTAGAAAGCTTGAATGGTAACAAACCAAATTTGGATAATTACTAATATATACTTATGCACATAAAGTAAAGGAACTACATAATATGAAATGTAAATTATTTACTTACATCTAAAATTTTATATAACATTCAGTATTTCATTTCACCATAGAATCATTCATCAACATGACATCACACTATTGCAGTTCCCTGTCAGTCATTAATTTAACCCCCTTAGTAGTACAATAGGAATTAGCTGAATTAAAAAAGGGGGGGAGGTGGGAAAGGAGCTAATTTGGTTGCTACAGTTTGTATTGCATGTCAAGACGTGATATAATTATAGCAATGAAAAAATGTATTCAAAAGGGTACATGTTGTTTGCAACCATATTAGTTGTATGATTGTAGAAGGATTAAAAAAAAAAAAAAAAAAAAAAAAAAACACCAACCAAGGAATCACTTTTTATATAGCAGTCAGGTAGGGGGGAAAAAAAAAAACAAACAACCCAACAACAACAAAAAAACAAGTGATGGGTGCAGGGCTCAAAGAATGAGGTTACTGTTAATAACCACATTTTTATACCTGGCAATCTAATGTGCCTCATCCTGGGTCACATTTATTAATAATACCTTACATTTACAGTTTACTTTTCTAAATGCTTTCACATCTACTTATCCATTTGTGCCTCACAACAACCCTGTGAGGTAGGTACAACTGGTATTATTATTCCCCTTTGTACATATCAGGGTTTTGATGCACAGGGAGATGATATGAATAGTCTAAGAACATGGGGACACACAAGAATTCAGTGACAGAAGCAGGACTAGAGAATTCCTAACTTCCAGCCCCCGACTTTTTCTAAATACCATGCTGGCCCACATATTTCTGGAGAGTCCTCCATTAACTAGTAATGGGCTTTTGGGAAAGGAACTGGCCTGTGTATGTATTCCTGTTACTCCACAAATATATGGTTCATCTTCCCTCTTTCTGAGGGCCAGCTGCTTATAAGAAAAGATGTCAGGGAACACTTGAGGACAGCCATTAGAAAGCAGATGTTACTACTACTACTTTAAGGAATAACTTTCTTACAACAGGCCCCTAACTTTTGGTGCTCGAAATTAACTTCTGAAGCAATTTTTCCAGTCCTAGCTGAAAAGCACCAGTTGCTTCTTCTACTGCTGTAGCCAAACGTCTGACTGCAATTACAGCATCCCTGCGGAGCTCATTGGCCGTGTCTTGCTGGGCACTGGCCTCCTCACCAATAGCAATCAGCCTGTCCAGTTTTTCTTCCTCACGCTTGGAAAGTTCTCGTGCCAGTCTCCTGTTTTCTGCCAACTCAGCAGCAATGGTCCTGGCCACTGAACGCCTTCTACGCCGTGCCCACCTTGGAGGTGGTTGGTTGGTGAAAGTCCCATCCCCACCAGAAACAAGATGGATTCTAGAGGAAGAGGCTTGGGGCTGTTGTGTGGAGGCTATACCAAGGGTGTTGCGGCTGGTGCTGGCGCAGGGACCCGGCTCACAGGACACACCCACTCTGGTCACAGTGCTGCTATGACAGGGAGCAACTGCACCTCTGTAAAGGCTGTGGGAGCTGCTGTAGCTGGGGATCGCTTGAGAGCAGCCTGCAAAACAAAGCAACAATGTTGCAAAGTGGACTTTCCTGCTTAAGGTAATGCTTTGAAGCCAGCAGCAGAAAATAGCCGCAAATAAGACCACTACAATAGCTGCTAGAAGGAGCCCTTTTCATTTGGATTAGGGAAGAATTCAGCCCTGACTTTTGGAGCTGAGGATAAAGTAACTATGCCCCAACCATCACGACCCCCTCTTCTTACCTATCTAAACTGTGAATTCAAAACTACAAATTTTTTTTCAGTTATCTAAAGAAATAATGCTTCCACAACATTGGGTTTACATAGAACTTTTCTTCTTTTGGGAGGTTCAGAGTCCCAACCTGTGATGACAGACCCAAGCCCATGGGACTTTTGAAGCCATCAGTTCAGATACCCACCCATACCCAATGATTCACTAGGCTTGAGGACCACAGCAGAACCCCACTCCCCAGCCATGCCCTGGCATCCTTAAGACCATGGCATTGTAGGACCCCAGTATTTTCTCACTCTTGGGAGTTACCTGCACCTGAGGCTTCATCCCAGGAATCCTCAAGGTCACCGGTTTCGGGCAGCTGGTTACCGATTCCCACACTTAGGTGACAATTCTCATCTGATTCCTTAGCTGCTCTCAAGATAGTCTGATGATCTGCTGCCTGATTCCTCTTTGCCTTCAAGTTGCTGTTTCCCTCTTCCCCTTGGAGGTCAGAGGCTACTAAGTTCTGATCACATTGCTTGGTCCAGACAGCATCCTCCATTAAATTATCTGGGTCAGTCACTACCTGATTTCGGAGAAGCTGATCCAGTGTATCATAAAATGGGCAGTGTGGAGGGTCACCCATACTGGTGGCATGGGCAACATAAGCCTTTAAATATAAAGCCTTCAAAACTTTAAACTTGGAGCGGCACTGACGTTCTGTGCGTCGGAAACCTTCCTGATGCATTCGTTTTGACACAGCCTGATAGACATCTGCATTATGGTGGACAGTCTGGAGGCGCTGAATGTACTCTGCCTCACCCAGTATGGCCAGAAGAGTACGTGTCTCTTGTCTGGACCAGCGGATGCCCGCACTGCTATTGGTAGTGGCCATTGTGGAATGGGAAACTGTTGAAGGCTCCTGAGCATCAAGTTGCAACAATGTAGACTTGGGGGAAGCTCTGTGTGGTCTCAATATATTTCCGGGAGTCAGTTGCTTCCTCCTTCTCGGGACTAATTGCTGTGGAACCAGGTCCAAGGACCGCATGTCTGGCTAGAAGGCCAGATGGGCATGAGTTACAGGGAGAGTGTAAGGAAGACTTTGGCATCAAGTTAGATGGTGCTACTTGTGAGTGGTTCATTGATAGGCATGAGGCCAAGGCTGAGTAAGCCTGGCTTTGGGAGAAAGCCTGGGATGGATGTTGGGAGGCCAATAAAGCACTCTGTGGGCTTGGCAACTTGAGGGCTGACTCCTCCACAGAAGGTTGGGTGGTTTCCAAGGCCAAGACCTGGTGACTATAACTATGTCTGTAAAAATTTTGTTTGGTAGAGAGGGAACTTGTAGAAAAGTGGGCCTGGAGAGTGAGGTAGCCAACTCTGGAGAAGCCCTGGCAGCCCATGTGCTACATGTTGGCAGTGGGCCCGGGGGGACACATTTTACTAACCTTGCTAAAATGACCAGGTTGGAGCCATGATGAGATGGCTACTTGACTGGCACTGTTAACTAGAAGCATTCCTGTAGTTGACTAGAAAAGTACTAAGTTATCTTTGCTAGAACAATTTCTATCAACCTCTTAGAAGTTGGAGATATGATGGAAGTTGATCATTTACCATTCTGGCTGTTTGTACCTCCTCTCAATTCTGTTGGGTGCTTAAAACGCTGCAAACCAATGGACTTGTCTACATTTGACTGACTTGGGAGGATGATTTAAGAATTGAAAACTACTGGCACCACCCATCCCCATCCCACGAAACAAAACAAAACCAAAAATCTGTTTTTGTTTTGGCTAATGCAGAGATAGCCTAAGAAGAAAAAATAACATGAGTACAATTTAACCAAAACAAATAATGATCATTTTAAGATTCCTGCATCTACATGAACCCTAAAACTAATTCATTTATGAGCCCAAGTTCAGAATTTTAAGTTTATTTCTACTCAAAATTCTCCATCTAGCACTTTGGAAAGATGTTGTAGTTAAATAAATCAGAAGACTTGTAAACTCTAGTTTACTGATGCTGTTACTCTGCAACATCAGGAAGACTATACTCTTTTGGTGCTTCAGTTTCTTCATTTGTAAAAAGTATTAATAACTGCTCTATCAAACTCAAGGCCAGTATGAAAATTTTAAAAAGATACAGAAGTATAAAAATTTAAAAGCGCTATGTAAAGTATTATTATTACAAGAATATAAAACCTTTAATTATTATAGTGATCTATAATTTCAGGAGACAGAAGTCTGGGAAAGCAAGTCTCTTTAATCTTTTAATTAAAGTTAGAGCAGTGGATGATTAACTTGATTCTTATTTAAGACATTAATTAAGTTGTTTCTACAATGATTAAATTTGCACATTAAGAGACAAACAGGAAAAGTTAGTCTAGAGAACCTACACAAAGGCACTGTAATAGAAAACTAACAACTATAGAAGCTGTCACTAAACAACATTACTAGTTTTTGGGAAAATTCAACTGTACCAGAATAAAATTCTCCAAGTTTCTTCCGAATTATTTTAAGTGTCATAGTCCTCATTCCATTTCTCCTAAAAATCTAAGTCAAAAATGTCAAAAGTATTATCTCCACTGAAATAATACAGAAATTATTTATTACTTCGTTTCAAAGCCACAGTGTGCAATGTGTGGCAATGGAAAAGTTAGTAAATGACAAGTCATAAAGACCTAATATAAATTAAAGCAAGTTAAATACCCTATTATATTACCTTTAATAATTCCCCAATTATGAATGCAGTAATGTAATTCCAGAATTACTATTTTAACATCACAATAGTAATTCAATTCAATTCAAATAAATTTGATCACAAACTTCTCTTCCTGACAGAAATATATTATTTCACTTAAAATTGAATTCCTTACCTTCTGCCAAGGATCTGCTTTACTTTCACAACTGTATTTGAAATATTTCTTATTCTACTTTGTTTTGCTGCCAAACCAACAACCTGCAAAAGAGTCATAAATTAAAATGTTTCTAATTTTTGATTACTGCAAAGTAAATAAGTCTGAAGGGACTATTACCTCTTCATTTTCTGAATAAGCAACCACAGCTGGTGTGACTCTGTCACCTGCATCATTAGCAACCACATGTGCTCTGCCATCCTGGAGAGATGGACCAAAAAAAAAAAGAAAGAAAGAAAAAAGAAACTAATTTTAAAGGACATGTTAATGATTATGTGTTGTGATGAGATTTTTTTATATGGCGGGCTGAATATTCTTTACCCAACTTGGCCTTATCCAAGGGGACATCTTGGTTCTATATAAATACTTTAGAGTTAGGCAACATATTATCATTATTCATTTAACTGAGTTACAGGGAGCTTGTCCTTTCTTAAGTAAAAGACGCCCTCTATGTAGAATCCACCCATTTCTTTTGGTGTCCTCTACACAGGCAATAATTGGTTAATGCATCCTATGTGTAATAACAACCTTGTTCACAACACTTAAAAATCATTATTAAGTCATCCTCTCTCCTCTCCACCCCACACCCACACACCTTCTTTTCTTTGGATTAAGTAATACTAACCCTATGGGAGCTTTTTTTTTTTTCCCTGACAGAACCTATTTTCTGTAGGGCTAGAATTGATACCAAGGGGAAAAAAAAACAAACACCTCACCTCTCTTCTCCCCCCCCCCCCACCTTGTTCATTTCTCTTCTCCAGGAAATTGACAGAAGGGCCTGATTCCCCACCCCTCCCCCGGGCCCACCCCCAAGCCCTCCAACGCCGCTTTCCCTACTTAGGACTCGGGAAACCTTCCATATTAAACAGACCAAGTAAGAAGCCATACTCACCCACGCTCCCCTCCATATCCAAACCTCTCGCACAGAATGCAACAGTTCTAGGTCGCAGGCTGAGGTTACCCCGCCCTGCCTTCCTTCCTTCCCTCCCTCGCTCGCTCGCTCGCTCCCTCCCTCTCGCAGGAGTTTGGAGAAGCCCAGGAACCTCCGAGTTCCGACCTAAGAACGCCCCCCCCTTACCCTCTCCCTCCCCTCCGCCCCCCCCTTGACGCCGGGGCCAAGGGTGCACGTCAGGAGTATACTGCCGTGACGTCACTCCACACCTCCCTTCACCGTCCCGCGACCCTCCTTGGCGCCAGGCGCGACTCCCCCCAATAGAAATCCGTCGGGGATGGGGGATGGGGTGAGAAAGAGAGAATGAGGGATTTAGGAAGGCTGGAGATGAGTGAAGACGGAAGGGGGAGAAGGTTTCAGAAAGTCGAGAGTCTGGCACCGGCCTGAGGCGTCCTTCGCCTTTCGCCACCGCGGGAACGCGACCCTGGGCGACATTACCCCCGGCCTGGCTCTTTCCAGGTAACTAAAGGAAGGTATCACCCCCCCGAGTCTGGGAAGAGTAAAGCAAGCAGATTTTTCCTGCGCCGCTGCCGTTCTCTCTTACCTTGTAGATGGCCACACAAGCAGATGTGCAGCCCAGGTGGACTCCGATGGCCGCCATGAGGCTGCGGCTGCACGGGCAGCTTTCACAACGGCGGCCGCTACCGGTCTCGGAGCAGCCCCATCAAGCACCGCGGTAACCATACGCTTCCCCCTCCCTTCCGTCCAGCCTGTCCATTCAATCCACGGCTGCCTTAGGCCGTCTCCGCCAATCAACACCAAATTCCCGCCTCGCTACGCAGGGGCCTGGCGAATCGTGAGGCGTCGCGTCTGCGTCGGTTTCCTCGGGAAGGTACGAGCGCTGAGCGCGTGAAGGAAAGCGCAAGCGCCAGTTGAAAAGAGTAGGCGGAGGTGGTGACGCCTGGGAGAGAGGTTCCTTTGCTTCGTCCCCCTTCTCACGCCTTTCCCGAGATGAGCCAATGGAATCTAGGGTTGCGTTTGTGTCATTCTTCCTAGCAACTATGGGCAGATTCTGTACTGTACTAGCTTCTCCTTTTCCCTTCGCTGCTGATGGCTTGTAGAGAATAGAGGGAGCCCTTATTTGTGCGTGTCTCTGACCGTGGGTGGCCCGCGCAGTTGGAACTTTTTCTCAACATGCAGCCCTCGACCCCAGCTGCATTCACAGCCCTTACCCTTTCGGCCTACTTTTTTGCCGCCGACCCCATAGCTGTTCAGGGGCAAGATTCCCCTGTGCGCGTGGGGGCCGACTGTGAAGGTGAGCGGGGGTGAGACTGAACTTGCATGGCAATGGCGCTGAGCTCCGAGGACTGCAGCTGTTGCTTGCACTGCCTTCTCCCTGCCTGGCTTATGCTATAAATAACTAGGAACAGGAGAATGCAAGTGTCACCACCCGCAAAGTTTTTTTTTTTCCCCAAAAAAACCACCAGTCTAGTGTGCTGTTAATAACTTGGTGAGCTCCCCAACCTTCCCTGAACGATTCAAAGAGGAAACTGCCTGCTAGAGGGCTGGTAATTAAATAATGGGCTCAGAAATTACCTTTGTGAAAGGATAGTGTATGTTGCGCAGCACACACAAACCTATCTATCTATCTGGCTTTAGTTCGAACTGATACGAGGTCCGGGGAGATAGGCAGAATCTTTAGTTCGTGTCAATTCCTTTGTCATTGAGACACTGAGAGAGTAAGTGACTTTGTGGTCGCTGAGAGAACTTTTTGTACTTCAATCCTTAAGTGGATCATTCCTTTTCAGCTGGAAATACCTGCATCCCTTTATTCAGAAGGCTTCTAGTACAAACTGATTCATACCAAAAGGAAAACAGAAAATTTAGCTAGGAGTGAGTAAGGTGACAAACTAAAAGAGCAGAGGACATTTATTTTTTAAAAATTGTTGCTTTACAGTTAAAAGTTAAAGGGAACCCAAGCCAGTAACTTGAGGTTTCTCATATGAAACATGAGAGGGTTGGTTGGATGATCTCAGGTTGATTTCCACTCAACATTTTTCCATTCTGTGATTCTAAATTTAATTCTTCCTGAATATTCCTTCAATATGCAGCACTTACCTGGGAAAGCATTGGTGCTTGATTTATTAAGGAAGAGATTTAAATGTTAATATACAAGAAATTGAAAATGGTGCCCAGGACAACTTAATTGTTCTGGGAAAGAAGGGTGCAGTGGTCAACAGCATGACAGCTGTTAAAGGTGCCATACAACAACATTTTTTATTTACTAATTTTAAGTTCTGAGCTCGATTGAAGCAATTAAGTTGTACTGGGCACCATTTACATTAGCTGTTATTTCATCATTCCTAATCCATCACAACAACCAAGAAGCTTGGAATATAATGTAGCAACTGTAGTAACCAAAATTCCATTTAATTTTAAGTGCTGGAAGATGCCAAATGGAGGTAAAGTTACTCTCCCAAAGTCACAAGGGTGATTCATCTCAGGACTGAGATGTGATCCTAGGTTCTTTAGATTTCACAGTTATAGGTAAGAATCATATTACCATTGAGTGATTTTATATATATGTATGTGTGTATACATACACATATGTATGACTCCTACATCTCAGGAGACATAGGTGTTTATAAGTCTTCCACCATATTAGGACTTAAAGGAGATGCAGAAATAAGCTTTTTGAGGAAGGGATTTTTATTTTTGTAAACCCAGGGTCCAACACTGTGCTGGCACATAACAGGAACTTAATAACTTGTTTATTGAACAAAAGACCTATTCACACAATATAAAATTTGCAAATTTCCAGAAAAATTTTTTTCAAATAAGAATATTCTATTTTGTAGATGTAGATTTGTAGATGATGACAATTTTTTTCTTTTTTTGAGATTATGATCTTAATAATATTTTGTTAAATTGGCAAAGTGGATTTCTTAAAATTTTAGATCCATTTCCTATTACCCGTGTCTTCTTTTTCTTGGTAATATGCTTTACTAATAGAATTGACACAACAATAGCTGAAATTATAATTTCAAAAGGTAAAACTCATGATGATATGATAGCAAGGACATTCATAGGGAAGGAGATAATAGTGGTAAAACAAAACCAAAAAACTATTCAGTACATTTTCACTATTACCTAATTACATTCACTCCCTTAGTATTGCTTTTCTATAGCCTGAGCTTATAATGGAACCTGATTTTCAGAGATCACTGGACAAAAGTAGAACAAGTCTACAATGACTTAATTTTTAAAAAAATGTTTCCAACCTCACCATTCTCCCTCTTTTCATCTTGATTCTGTTGCCTCTCTGGGGACTAACCTGGATTAAAAAAAAAAACAAAAAACAAAACAAAAAAACCCAACAACAATAATAACAAACTTAGTGACTCAGTGCTTGGGTTAATATCTAGTTTTAACTTTGAAAAATTGTCAATGGTTCTAGGAATACAACAAAATCTATGAAAATGTTTTGAGCCCATCAATTTCTGGTTATCACCATAAATATTGTTTTGTATTGTTTTACTATTTTAAATAGTCGAATTATGTTAAAAAAAAAAAACCAAACCCACAAAACTTTTAGCCTATTTCCTGTAGATGGCATTACTTACTACATTATCTAGTTACTGTATTCTATACTTCATATCTACAGTAGTTGGCAATAGCTTAGTTGGATTGTAGTTAGAGTTTCCAATCTGTCTCATTCTAATAGTGACTCACATTTATCTAGCATTTAAGATTTACAAAGCATTTTCTTATTATGGAACTTACTGACCCTATTTGAAGGTTTTCATTTATTCATTCACTTATTCAAGCATATATTTATATACCACCTAGTACAAGGTACTGAGAACAAGAAGACAAAAACAAAAGCTCCCTGCTTGCAAGGAGCTTACCTTTTATTGGGAAGAAGTATACACACAAATTAAGAAATATAAAAATGTGCCAATTAGGGAAGGGGATTAAAAATGAGTAACCAACAATTGTGGGTCAAGATAGGCTTCATTGTAGGAGGCAACAGCTTAAAAAGAAGCTTCAAAAACATAGGATTCTATTCAAGATACCTCATCTTTATGTGGTATGTAACTGTGTATCTTTGGAGACAATGCCAGTAGAGTAAAATCTGGCAGATTTTTTTTTTTACCCTATTTCAAAAGCTTCAAATACTGAACTGGCAATAGAGTATGTCCCTTTGATATGAAGTTCATTTGAAGAGAGATTACATTCTAATGATGAGCAATAGCTTGTGCAAAAATATGAGGACAGCAGATCAGATGTTGTGTATAGGCACAGTAAGTAGTCTAAGGTGACTGGAACACAGAATAAGTGAAGGGGATAATGTGTGTAATGTTTGGAAAGGTGGTATTTTATCCTGACAATAACAAGAAACCTCTGAATCTTCTTGTGGAGGGGTGTGATATTTATTGGTATCAATAGAACAGGGAGACAAAAGAAGAGATTCTATGAACTCAAAAAGATTATCCAAATTAAATCAACATGTACTTTAATAGTGGTTTTTCTGCAAATGTAGGGTTTGGATAGATGGCAAAAATGTTAGCAAAAATTGGCTCAAGAGAAAATGAAAGGATTATATACCACTTTCACACTTATCCTATTTTATATATATATATATATATAGTTATATCACAACTAGTCATAAAAATTACAAGATTTCTTCCCATGTATGAGTTATCTAATTAGAGGTATTTTTATATTCATGTCATTAACTTATTAGAATAAAGTCTGAAATCAGTATTAAATAGAAGAATAAAAAGGAGACAAAATTTAGTAAGTAATTAAGATCTCTCTGAGAAATGAATAAAAGAGCAAACATTGACATATGACTATTACTATTTCTCAAAGAAGTTAAAATTTAAATTAATTACTACAATAAAGAGACCAAAAGAACCTAGAAACCTGAATATCTGATTTCCTTGCTAAGCAGGAAGATAGCAAAATACAGTTTGGAGTACAATCTTATTTACAAGATCTTAGGGAATAGGATGGTAGCAAGTATCACTTTATAAGCAATGAGGAACCATAGAGGAATTTTAAAAAATGTTTTCAGAAAGCTTGGAAAGAGACCTAACTAGGCAAAGCAACTAAAATTGCATTCTTAAAGCAAAAGTCTGATTTTATTAATCTCTTCAATAAACTTCCAGTGGCTTCTTATCTCCAGAATAAAATCTGTTTTAACATTTAAAGGTTTCATAATATGACTTTAACTAATCTTTCTACTTTATCCTACATTTCTGCCTCTCTGTTGTCCAGTCAAACTGCCTATTTGCTATTCCTCATAGGTGAAGGCCCTCTTTCCCTCTCTGTGCCTTAAAATAGGCTGACCCCCATGTCTGGAAGGTATTCCTTCTATTTCTAGTTCCCAGAATTCCTGTTCCTTCAATGCTCAGCTCAAATGCTGCCTTTGTTAAAACCTTTCCTGAACCAAATCCCCCCCCACCCCCCCCCCCCATACTAATGCCTTTCCCTCAAATCACTTTGTATTTTTTTTTTTTTAATAAATCTTGTTTGTCCCTGTATATGTATGTATTGTCTCAATTTTCCAGACTTCAAACTTCTTAAAGTCAGGAACTATTTTCTGTTTGTCTTTGAATCTCCAGTGCTTAGCATGATACCTGGCACAATTTTACTCTAAAAATGCATGTTGATTCAACATGATTTAATAAAAGAGTTGAACTAGATGACCTCATTATATGTCAAAAATTATCTGTTGACTAGATTTGGAGGATTTTATCAGGGTCTTCATAGGTACTCTATTTTTTCATCCTCTGGAATACAGGTTGGTACATAAACTGAAGCTCTTTTCATTGTGGTCTCCTTATGAACACTAAAATTCAAAGTAGCCATTTGAATTTTTGTGTTTCTCTTTTTATACACAGTGAAACACAATGTTGCCAACCCCATAATTACCACCTTTACATGTTGCTGCAACTTTTATCATTTATAACAAGAATGTCAGTATAGATGAGTTTCATTTTCACTAATGTTGAATCAACTTATTTGTAAAGATTTCACATATAACAAATTTTATTTATATTAGAGATGCCCTAAAAATCATGAATTTGTGTCTTCTAAGCATGCACCACATCGTGCAGAAAGAGGCCACACATGATAAAAGGACATTTTAAAAATCCTTTATATTTCATGGTTCTTCATAAGCAAAGTTAATCTCTTAGTGGACAAAGGGCTTTTTATGAGATTCTTTATCCAAAGATAGTTGGCCCTTAGACAGCAGACACATTATGTTGACAAGGCAGTGCTTTAAGCCTTTGCAGCTTGTCAAACTTGTTAAAGGTTGAGTTCTATAATATTTAATGTGCTAAGATTACCTCCATGAAGTGGAAAATTATAATCCACAATTCCAATTTTCCCAAGTGTTACTTCTCTTTAAAAACTTTACAATCTTACCCCAATTTACCATTCTAACCTTTTCCATTTTACATGCTCTATAATCCAACCAAATTGGCCTTACTATTCCCCCTCCATGACATTTCATCTCCTGTCTTTTTGCTTTGAACATATAGGCTGTTTCCAATTGATGGAATGCATTTACTTTCCATTCTTAATTTTCTTCAAAGCTCAACTCAAAAAGATAATTATCACATTAAATATTTCCTTCTTTAGGCCAAATATCCCTAGTTCCTTTAACCAATCCACATATTGCATGGTTTTTAATCACTTTCCTATTTTGGTCATGTTTTAAATATTATATCTTATTTGTTCTAAAACTTAGCGCCTAGAACTGAAGAGACTATTCCAGATGTGGTCTGACTAGGTTCTAGTGTGGAGGGAATATCACTTTTGTCCCAGACACATTATGTTTCTGTTAATATAGCCATTATTACATGAGGATTTTTGGCTGTTTCACACTTTGACACTTATATTGAGTTACAGTTTACTAAAACTCAGATTTTGTTTTTACATGAACTGCTTTTTAGCAACATCTCTCCCTTCCATTCTGAAGATTTTTTTAAACCAAGATATTATATTTATCCCTAATGTCATCTTTTTAAGTTCAGAACATCTTTCCAATATCAACTTTTTTTCCCTTTAAATTTAGGACTTACCTTGAAATAGTTTCTTGCTTTCAGCAGATTGTAGGATCAAAGAGTAATCTGTTAAGTTATAACTAGATGCCTGAAAGCAATTTTGATTGAATCTGAATTTACACTCCTAACAAAAACTAGTGATATCTGTTATATTGATTTGCTATCCACAAATTATGTGTAAGTGTTTGGTTTTTTTATAGTCCATACAAATATAATTTCTTTCTTTTTTTTTTTAGTATGTAAAGAATTTCTGGAAAGATTCTACATCTCCTTAATAGCCAAAGGTGTTGACTTTTCCCAGGAAATCATAGAAAATGAATTAATCAGCAGTTGTTTAGATTCCAAAGGAAAAGAAAATCGTCTGGTATGGTAATTTTTCATCTTTCCCTTTCAATTTTTTTGTTTGCAGATGACTTAATTTTGGTTTTTCTCACAATGGTCTTCTGAGCTGCATTCTTGTCTAATTATATCCATTTGGAGAACAATTCTAAATTGATCTTTTTTAAAAAATGGAACAAATCATATTTATAATTACTTAGGAGTTAGTTTTGTTTTGCTTCTAAACAGTTAAACAATACTGTAGAACAGCTCTTCTCATACTTTTAAAAAATAATAGCTTTTTATTTTCTTTCTTTTTTTTTATTTCCAAAATATATGCAAAGATAGTTTTTAACATTCATCCTTGCAAAATCTTGTATTCCAAATTTTTCCTCCCTCCCTGCCCTGCCCCCTTCCTTTGTTTCCAAACTTTTTTTGAGTATGACTCTTTAAAAAAAAAATTCAGGGATCCCTTTCTCATGATTTAATTGTATTTATCTATATAATGTATAACTATTGATTGAGAAAATATAAGTGATAAAAGATGACTTCAATTAGTGATTCAAGTAGTGATTTTAAATAAACTTGTATTTTATTAATCACAGCAGCATCTATATACATTTTAAAAGGTAATACATGTATATGAGGGTCCTTTATTCATTCAACAGAAGGGTTTTTAATCCTATTACGTAATGTTTCATGTTTTGATGAAGTTGAATGAAGATCAAAATGATAGTGTTTGATATGGATATGAATTCATATATTTGCAATAACCCCATTGTAAATACATGAGATCCTTGATTCACAGATTGTGAACAAGTTTTCTAAGCCATTTAGTAAAATTTCATGCTCAGTAATGGATATATTCTACTCTGGTTAAAGTTGTGGGCATAATTTATATCCTTTATTGATTCAGCTAACATTTTTTCCTAATTGAAGGTTATAGGATTGTATTCCAAGAATAAATCAGAGAGAAGCTAGAAGGCATCTAGGCCACATGTTTGGAAAGGTTTTCTCTCTCCAAGATTGCTGACCCAATCTTCCTTCTACTCCCTGGGTTTGGTTGGGTTATTGCACAAAATCTTCAACATCCTCTCTCATACCCTGTCCCCCAAATGAACTGAGGATAGGAGTTAGGATGTAGAGGGAAGAACATTTGAAAAGATCATAAGATGGCAGCACTTAAGGATGAATTCCTTTAGAAGTCATCCAGTCTAGCCCCTTCTTTTTACACAGGAAGATTCATCCGCACAAAGATTAAAGAATTGATAAGTTCACAGGGCTTGATGCCCAGAATAGCCTGAGAGCTTTTGTTGACCCAACTCACTTGAAAACTGCCTTCATTGTCAGGGTTCCTCATGAATCTACCTTGTGTAGAGAAGGCTGTCTTTTTCAGTGTGCTAATTAAGATTGGTAGCAATCTTCTCTTGATATGTTAGTATCTGATGGAGGACTTCTGATCTCTCTCTTGTTTACTTTCTTCAGGTGATTATCTAAGTGTTAGAAGGGATTCTTTTTGTCAGTGGTCAATTCTCATACAAAATGGGAATATTGATATTGTACAGGGCATTATTAGCTACATTAGATGCCTATCTGAGACTAGGAGGCTTTCTTCCTAGGTCACCTACTATTAAAAAATTGCTCCTGGGCATTGGTCAAAAAATGAAATGTCTTCTTCAATCTCTTAGTCTTATGATTTGTTCACCTTGAGATCAGAAGAAATTGGGATAGTTATCTTATATTAGATTGTTTCCTCTTAGGGAACCCTAGTTATTATGGAAACAAAATTGTAGATTTTGCTCCCTTTTTTTAGCTGAAGTTATCTTTACAAAACCCAAACATCTTAAATTACTATTCATACTTTTATTGTATGTACTTTTTAAAAAATTGTGCTTATGTAGTTATCTGTACATTTTTGCTTTTTGTGTATAAATATATTTTGTATGGTATGTCCTTTCCTCTAGAAAGGCAGCATGTTATACTGGACATAAAATGGGCCTTAGAGTAAGGAAGAGCTGAGTTCATGTCCTGATTCTCACTCATATTACCCAAGTAGCCTTGGGTAAGTCCCAAGGCAGCTTTTTGAGACGTTAAAGTTAGAGACTAAGTGGTAATCTGCATTGGTAGATGAAGTTTTCACATCATTAGTTTCCTATATGGATGAAATCACAACAGCAGCAACACAGTTTAAATCTGTGGTGTCACTAAGAACCATTTTAGTTTTTAAACTCCTTAAGAGAAGGAAGAACACATCCTTTGAATTTACTTTATAGGATCTCTACCACTTACATGTGAAAATTCATATCATCTTAAATATTTTTATTATTTAAGTCTCTGTCAATACCTTGATTTTTGCTTATTTTTTACTTAAAATGCTATATATAGTAGATTCCTGAAACAAGACAATTTATAATAGAAATGGCCATAATCATCAAGTAATTTATCTTTCTTGTAGCTTTGATCATGAGAGTTAAAAATTTAGAGGTTGAATTGTAAGGATTGTAAGTTATTTCCATTTCTATCTCTAGAAACAATTTTTGAGCTACTATGTTATTCTAATTTTCTAATTTTTAAACATTGTAAATAAATACTCTTGATTGATTCTTTCTTTTCAGTGCTATTATCTTGGAGCAACAAATGATGCAGCCACAAAGATCCTAAGTGAAGTCACTCGCCCTATGAGTGCCCATGTACCAGCATTAAAGATTTGTGAGAAGTTGAAGAGGATAGACAGTCAGATCTGCGAGCTTAAATATGGTATAACTATAGTAAAATCCATATTATGTCAGCATCCCTATTTGGCAGGAGACACAAAGAATTGCATCCAGTTCCATCCAACCTTAAAAGAAGACATCTTCCTTATGCATAAATCTAGTCATGCCACTGTTTTACTTAAAACTTTTCATTGATTCCCTTTGAGTATTATTTAAATTCTTAAAATGTAAATTCCTTCACAATCTGAGACTAAACATTGCTTTTTTATTTTATACTTCTCCTGGCCACATGTGTAATGGTATTATCAAACCTTACCCCATTGTTCCAACTGGCATTTTTCCATGTTTGTTCACACTGTTCCCTACATTTGGAATGTCTTCTACCAATTGAATTCTCTTGCCCATTTTTATGAGTGCCATTTCTTTCAAGAAATGCTATTTCTCCCAGTCAGTAAGAGTCCTTTTCCCTTTGAACTTTGTTTTTATAGTTATTTGTGTCTCATTTTTCTCTATTGATTCAAATTTTCTCTATTGATTTCAAATTTTTCAAGCATGAGGACTGGCATTTAATCTTATATCTCCCCCATTAATCTTAGACATTTAATAAATCTGCTAAAACTGAAGTAGCTAAAACTTTGTAGCTTTTTATAACCCTAAGAGACAATTTTTTTGCCTATTTAGTCAAGCAATAAGTAACTGCTCCATATCAGGTGCTGTCTTCTGCTGAGGATACAAAGACAAAAGCTAAATAGCTTTTGCCCTCCAGGAGTTTATATTGTGAATACATGCAGTCTTTAGGACATGAAAGGAATGTAAGCCTTTCTTCCATGTGAAATCCAGCTAATTTACTAGAGTTAAGTTTTTAGGAATCAGGTTATTTATATAAAATTTTTGTTTCAGCAAAAAAAACAGGAAGGACAAGTCATGACACATGATGTTTGATATATTAAGCTGGAAAGTATGAATGTTATTGTTCAATGGGAGTAGAACGCGATAGATAGTTCAAGAAGGTGTAATTTGTTGTTGTGGCAACTTTACTTCATCCAGAAGGGTCTTCCTAGTATGGGCCTAATTGTTGAAAGGCTTGTAGCACAATTCCTATAGGCTTAGATATTGTTTTCTGCTAATATGGAAACATTCATAAAATGAACATTAATTATTATCAGTCACTTATACTTTGTTTCAATTCAACAAATGATTGTTAAACATCTACTATGTATTAGGTAGGAATGTGAATTATTTAATAATTTAATAAGATCTTAAGATTTTCAATGTGTGCTGCATTCTAATTATATGGTATCTTTGAAAACGATTATTTGTTCTTTTTGTTTTTTCTCATCTAAGTGGATGAAGTAAAGTTTACTTTATAATAGAAAGTGTGCTAAACTAGGTGTAAACTGGGACACTTGAGTGTCCAAGCATATGGACCTGACTTTGAGAAAGTCTGGTCAGCTCTCTGAAGCTCAGTTTACTGTGAATGAGCTGTGTATGGTAACTAAGGCTCTCTTCAAATCTGAAGATACAGAAACAGGTTTCTGAGAACAGACTGTAATAGGGAAGACAGTAGCAATATCTGTAACACTAGATATTTCCTGAGCAAGGCAAGCATCAATAAAGGTATCCTAGATAATCAGGGGCAGCAGGATGTTTCAACTCCTTTGGGATGGGGCCACTATGAAAGTTGTGTGTTGTACAGAAAGGTGAAGTGGGAGTGCCAGTGATAATCTGCCTACTTTACAGTGTTGCCTAATGATACCTGTGACCCCTAAGTTGTTATTTTGCATTGGGTTTAAAATACAAATAAACTTCAGTGAAGTAGGGCAAGATCCTTACACAATCAAAACATTATCACATGCCCTCTTATTAATGAGGAGGAATGATTGCTTACTAAAGAAGCCTCTAGGGAACCAGAGACATTAGCTTGGTACCTGTACAAGCTTGTTCAGGTAGGAATTAGATACTCTTAGCAGTCATTCCTCTCTTTTTTGGTTAATGTCAAATGCCAGAGGCTGAGTGCAGGCATGTGAGCACGTGCGCGCACACACACACACACACACACACACACACACACACACACACACACACATATACACACAGTATGCTAGGAGAGTAGTTGATTAACGCACTGATTTTGATGTGCTCACTTTTTTACATTCTTTCTTCCCATTGTTGGCAGAGAAACATGTTGGGCAGAGCTGGGTGAGTTATCAGTTGGCTTAAGCTCTGATAACTTGTATTATTAGGTCAACCATCAAATAAAGAAGTATAATAGATATAGAACTTGCTAGTCCATAGATTATGAAAGTATCATTTAGTCACTTTTTTTTATAAAAATAAGAAAGGGAAATGAAATATCCTTCTGAATAAATTTCTGGAAGAGCCTTAATCTTTCTAGTCCAACTTTGTTTAGATTCCAATTCATTTTTATTTTTTCTAGTGTCTTCTTAGTGTCTATTTTTTTCCTAGTGTCTTAAGAATATAATCAAAAGAACTTTAATTGAAAAAGGGTGAGGTAGGGAGAAAATGTGTTATGTATCTCCATTACATTAGCTCAAAAGTAATCACTAATAGCTCAGTGTTAACTTGGAAGAAATGTTTCCAGAGGTAATCTTGAGAAATCTATGTTTAATCTGTGCCCTTTATCAAGAACCTATATAAAACATAAATAGTATTCTTATCATAACTTCAGATGATGGGGGGGCATAACTAGATAACATAGTAGATAGTACACTAGCCCAACTTCAGACACTTAATACTAGCTATGTGGCCCTGGGCAAGTCACTTAACCCCAATTGTCCAAACAAACAAAAAAAAAAAAATTTAGAAGACATAAACGTGAGAGTGACCACTAACATATTAGATGATAATCAGGATCCAAGTAGATCTTGAAATACTAAAAAATTGAGATGAGTTAAATACGATGACATTTGATTAGGATAAATTTTATTTTACATTTGGTTTCAAAAAATCAATATTGCACATATTACTATGAAGTACAAGAATTGCCTCACAGAAGTTAAAATTATATACCAGAAATTTAGAGTGGTGAAATCAGTTTGATTTTGATGACTTTTTGTGGAGATACTCAGATCTGGTGGACTGCAGGACTAGAGTAATGAAATCATGGGGGTGATCATAAGATCATGGGAGAGTAAGGAGATCCAGGGCTGAAGAGTAGGAAATTGGAAAAAGTAAAGTAGAAAATTTTTAGATCATTATAGTGTTTGGCTTCTCCTACATGCTGTCTTATTACTGCAGTTATTTATCAATCAGTAAATATTTATTAAATGCTTATTACATATCAGAAGCTGTTTTTGCATATAGTTTTTGGGTATGTCTTATCCCTTTACTATAGTGTAAACCTCTTGATAGATGGAATCATATCTGGTTTTATCTTATTATCCCCAGAATTTAGCACAGGTCAAGGCACCTACTGAGGCTCAGGGATTGCAAATAACTCAGAGGCTGAATTAAGAATTGGAACATTCCCCAGTTCCCCCTTGAGTACTCTTAGATTTAGCACAATAATAAAAGATATACTTTGCTTCCTAAGGGTTTTTATCTTTTTATTCTTTTATTTTTCAGAGAAGAAGTTGGACTTAGAATCAGTGGATCTGTCAAAGATGAGAGTTACTGAGTTGAAAAAGATTCTCAACAGTTGGGGAGAAGAGTGCAAAACATGCATAGAAAAAACAGATCTAGTAGATCTCATTAAAAAGTTAGCACCCAAGTACACATCTGCAAGTCCAAGATCAGATCTCTGAATGAAATTTGAACAGATTCACTACATTAGCAAATAATCAAGATGATGATGATTCTGGCCTTAAAAAAAATGTGAATTATGAGCTACTGTTATAACCAGCTTGTGGCACAGGTATCATACTTATTGGCCCTGTTCTCAGAATGCATTATTTGTCTTTATGAGAAATGCTACCAATGCCAAATGCCTTATATTTACTGTGTATACAATTGTCACATTCCTTCCAAAGATATAAAAATATTTTGACTTATTTTTCCCTCTCACAGCTTACTCTTAAGGTATGTGGAAAGCATTGCTTTTTCCCTCTCAGGGGAAAATTGAGGCATTCAAAAGTCATTATAGGGTTTATCAGTAGTAATAGAAGACGTCTTATTCTCATTCTTACATTAACTATTAGTCAAAAGTACTGGATTTAGGAAAAATAGACAATTTTTCTTTTTAAAAATTAACTTTATTTGATAATCCCTTTGAAGACAGTTTCAGAACCCTAGTCAGAGTTTCACAGATAATGACTTTTCTTACACTTAAAATCCCATATAACTATATGTTTTTGATATGTTTGATCTCTAAAATAGCAGATCTAGAAGAGCTGCTACAAAATTATTTTCTTCAGCTAATTTTGTGACATTTCTTAATCTTTTGGCTAAATTAAAGAGGCCTAGAATAACTAAGTAAAAATAAATATGTCGAAATGTATAATAAGACTGGGAAAAATCAGTCAATATTTGTCTTATTCACAGAACCATACCATTTAGGTTTTTGCTCTTCATGGTCACTACATATATATTCACACACATATATATTTTTTTCTTAAATATGCAGCATATGTATCTTAGCAATTCATTGATTTAAAAATATAAATTATGTTCATTTTAAATCCTGTGTACATTATATTTTTCAAGAAAGTTTCCATTCATTCAGAGTAGCAGCCTACCCAATTATAATAGTATATTGAAATACTGTTGTTTTTTTTTTTTAAATCTACTTAGCAAAATGATATATTGCATATTTGCCATTCTCCTTTGGCAGTGTGGCTCAATGTCTTGAGTTTTAATTCAGCACATCACCATTCTACAGCAGTAAATTATATTATGATAAATGTGGTATAAGATAGAATAAATATCCTTTCAAATTTTAAAAAATTAATCTGTCCCTCAAATTACCTTCTTCCTACTCCACAATGAGAAAATTAAAAAAAAACACACTAAAACCTCCAATTCATAGATGCCTAGTTCAGTAGAGGAGTTCCTACATTGGCCATATTTAGACATACTTTTGACATAAGGTTAAAATGTCTACTGTTACCACGAAGTATGAGTTTCTAATGTCATTTTATGAATTTTAATGTATGAAATCTTAGTTCATTTAAATATCAACATAAAGATAAGAAAACTACTGTATACTTGACAGAATTGAAGTTATTTCTTGATTCACTACAAATAATGGTTTCAAAAGTTTTAATGGGATTCAAGAATTATCAAAAAAAAACCCAAAACAAAACCCACTCACTTATTTAATGGGAGCTCTTTTGGTGATTTATTGTGCACATGGTTCTTAACTACAGTTTCACAAGAATTGCACAAGTAGAAGGAAAAACTGCCCAAACTGAAATTATCATTTGTGTTTCCATTCTCCTTTCCTGAGTCTCTACCAGCAAATGAATCCTCCAAGTAGGTAGTAAGGTGGTAATACCTCTCCAGAAAACTGGTAATCTCCTGGACCATGTTTTTTATTGAAGGTAGCATAAGATTTAGAACAACAGAACAAAATATCACAAGGTTGGAGCTTCTACCATTCTCTTTTAAGTACTTTATTCTGAATTTATGCATTTAAAAAAAAATATATAGTAGAATTGTATTTTTTTCTGCTAAATTCAACTTGATATTTATGTGTCTAAGACTGCACTAATCACAAGGATGACAAAGTTAAAAAAATTAAACAATACCTACCTCAAGGAACTTATTTTCTAGAGGAAGAAAACAATTTGTTCACAGGTAAGTAATTATAAAATAAATATATATTTCAAGATAAGGTACTATCAACCAGAGAAATCAGGAGATGACATTGAATTGAGCCTTGATGATTCCTAGTGTGTTCTAATTATCAGAGGTGAAGAGGTAAAATATATAATTGGGATGTGGAATATTATGTACAGGGAATGGCAAGTGGACCAGCTTAACTGAAATAATAGAGTGAGGGGAACAAGGAAAGGTTATATAAGCATCCTATAAAAATAAGCTAAAATAAAAACTCTTTTAACATTTAAGGTACTTCAAAATCTGGCTCTGATCTAAGCAAAGGGAAATGCTCTGGAACATCTGTAGTGAGAGATTGAAGAGTCAGACCTGGACCTTAGGAATTTAAATTTGGCAATGGTGTGGACCAGAGAGGAGGGAAGTTGGACCAATTAGGATTCTATTGCAGGAGGAGACAAGCATTTGCAATAGAGTAGTTATTGTGTGATTGCAGAGAAGGATGCACAAATTGTTGTATGTGTAGAATTAATAAGACTTAGTAATTATTGATTATGGGGTAATGAATGAATGGAAAGTGGAAAATGATTTCTTGGTTGAGAACCTGGGTGACTGGAAAAAAATGATAGTGCTTCAGTATAAATGAGGAAAGATATGTTTAAGAGGGAGAAATGAATTTAATTTTAGAAATGCTAACTTTGAGATATCTATGAAATTCATATAGAGATGAAGCAGAAAGAGATAAGACACTTATCTCAGGAGAGAATTGAGAATTGTAGATTTCAGAATCACAGAATCGAGAGTTGGAAAAGAAGAGTGTGTACTAGGCCAATCCATATGACAATATGGATTATCACAATAATATTCCTAACAATCTAGTGATCATCCAATTTCTATTTGAAGATTTTCAAAGAAAGAAAATCTACCTTTTGAGGCAATCCAGGAACCTGCTTTCAAATAATAGTGGAATCCATGGGAGCAGATGAGATTACCAAATGGGTATGACAAAAATAGAGCAATGAAGCTTAAGGTGTTTCTACTTATCTGGGTGAGACATGGATAATGCTGAAAAGAAAACAGAATGAATGAGGTAGAAGAGAATTATGATAGCAGTACTATGTCAGCATGGGGAAGAGAGAATATATAGAAAGGATAATCAATATTAAATGCTGCAGAGACTAGATCTTTTTTTCCAGTCCCCATTAACTCTTTTAAAAAATCCAAAAAATAAAGTGCTAGAAATAGTTTTTCCTTTTTTGGTTTTGCTTGACTGATTCTTGATGTCTCAATGAATCATTAATTTCTATTTGTTCAGTTCTGATTTTTAATGAGTTATTTTCTTCATTAATTTTTTTTTTTTTTTTTTTTTTTTACTTCTTTTTGTATATATCCAATTGAGTTTTGAAATGAGTTGTTTTGCTCTATGGAATTTTTTCCATTTCACTAATTTTTTTTTAGAGTTATTTTCTTTTTCCAATTCACAAATCCTACTTTCTTGGAATTCTTTTATCTTTTCCAATTCACATTTCAGGAAGTTGTTACTCTCCTGTAACAGACTATTAGTCTCCTTGGGGTTGAAAACCTGCTCTCTTTCTGTATAGAAGCTATCAATGGTCCTTTTGATTTTTTTTACTCATTTTTTAAAAGCCTTTAGGGTCTACCTTCAGGGCAAGGAGGTTACCAGCTTCCTCTGCAGAGCAGGGATAGGTATATGGACAGTAGCTGTCCTGTCCATGGACTGCAAAGAGCATCGAGCTGTGGGAATACTCTGGGAAGAGCTCTACACCGGAAATGACTAGGCCTGGGTATCACAGCTGAGCTGCACTGTATTAGCAGTTTCCCTATCCCTCACAACACCAGAAGAGTCTCTGCCTGGGGAGCATAGTCAAGTTGGGGAAATTCCACTGCCCCAGGCTAAGCCCCCCCACTGTGCAAATTAGAGGCTGCCCCAGGCTGTGCCCCCTGCCATGCGGATTTGAAAGCCTCTGCTGCAGAATGCCACTGCAGAGCTGTGTTATGGTCTGTGCTGAGTCACTTCTGGTCCTGGGTGGGCACAGCTAGGCTCTGGCATCCTTCAGAGTACCCTCTGCCTTAGGCTCTAATTTCTCTGCTGTAACCAAAAGCAACCAAAGCAAAACAGTCAGGCTATGGCAGAGAGTTCTATTTAAACTTCCTAACCACGGAGGCTGCCCCTGCTCTTGGTTCTATCCCTGCCTGTGCTGGTCTGTTCTGCCGCTCAGGACAAACCTTTTTTGGTGATCTTCCAGATTATCTTCAGCTGGTAAGTTGTTGTACTTGCAATCTTTGTGAATTTTACCAGTTAAGCGCTATTTTTAAAGCTGATTTTAAAAATTGATAATGAGGGTATGAGAAGAGCTTAGAAAGTTGTGTGTGCCTTCTCTGCCATCTTGACTCCGCTCCCCAAGTGCCAGAAATAGAACAATTACAGGTGAATCCATAAGGCAAAAAAGCAAGAAGTTCAATGAAGTAACAGCCTTATGAAAGAGCACTTGCAAATTCTTAATGTGCTCACTCAGTATTCCTTCCTGAACAGCTTCCATACTCTTGACATATCACATAACCCATAGGTTTGTGCTATACAGAGGGAGGATGTAGAGATTCTACCCAGAATATCCTCCCCTAACTATGAAGTTAATAGATGCTGATTCAGCTGAGCAAGAGGAGAGAATAGAGACTAGAAATGGGACTACGCCAGGGAACTATGGGAGTGGCTACATTCAAACTGAAGGAAAGGGGATTTGAATTTACTCAGAGTTAGTCCTATCCCCTGCAAACTACTGATGACTGGGAATCAGAGCTGGCAGTAAAATTCTCAGTATTAGAAGGGGCTAAAACTGTTAGTTTAGTCTTGTGAACATTTTATCAACGGGAGAGAAGTCAAAGTGAATGATGGGAGAACATAAAGGGGAAGAAGAACCAAAACCAAAAATTTCAAGATTAAGAACTAGAGTATAAGCAGAAAAAATCACTACAATGTATTAGAAGGAATGATGGCTACAAACTCAAGAAGTTTGCAAACTTTTCTAAAACCAATATCAGACAAAATTAAACTAATGTTTGATAAAACACTCTTGTGAAATTCCAAGAGAACTTTGTTATTGAGTTATGTCTGTGACCTCATTTGGGATTATTTGGCAAAGATATAGGAGTAATTTGCTATTTATCCAGCTCATTTTATGGATGAGGAAGTGAGGCAAATGGTTAAGTAATCTTCCTGATCCCAACTCAGTGTTCTATCCATTGCACCTCCTATCTGCTCAAGAAAATATGGAATCCCTAAAGAATGCTCTTGAATTGTTTAAAAAGAAAAATGAAAACTATAAGAAAATAAGAGGAAATAAATGAAAATATGGCTTGCACAACAGAAAAAAATTGAAAAAAGTTAAATTGTGTCTCTCCTAAAAAGAGAAAGATCAACAGTTTTGGAATATAAATACACTGAAGTAAAGAACAATATGGATGAAGAGAAAAAGCAATAATGCTGAAAGAACATGTAGAGGGTCACAGATAGTGGGGGAACTCTGGGTAAAGTATAACATCCTTCAGTCCAGAGGGAACCTGCTGACAACAAGTAGCTTGGCTTCCCATCTCCCCTAAGGGAGAGCCCTAAGGGCTCCCAGCCTTCCTATGCTGTAATTAAAGCAGAGTGCTACCAAGTGGCAAAGAGTCATCTATATGCAATAACAAGTTTTTTTTTAACATATGCTGCATATGCAGTATATAGTTAACACATGCACAGTGTTGCTATATTATATAAGGGTATTAGGGTATATAAGACTGAGAGAATTTGGAATAATGGACTCCATGTTTGACCTTCTACATCAGTCCCGCCTCATCACTCCTCCTCTAGGACCAAGGACCTGGGCTGGTACTGAGATCCTTTAGAGAGCTAGTCCAGACACAACAAGGACATGTGATCTCTACTAGCAAGAGCCATTGATTTTGAGGATAATATATCAAGAAACAATTTAAGAATTGAGTCTTACAAGAAAAGCAGGATGACTGAGAAAAGACTAAAAGATTTAGCAATAGAGATCACAAGATTACAGATCTAAAACTGGAAGGGACCTCGGATGTTAACTAGTTTTCATTTTAGAGATGAGAAAATTGAGGCCCAGGATGATTGATTAAAAGACTTGCCCCGGGTGCCTTTTTGTTCAGAGCATCTCTCAGGTTCTTGACTCTAGGGTGAATTCTTCCTGGGACCTTTATTTGGGGGGAAGGACCAAGGGTGGCCATGTTTCAGTCTTCTAGCTCTTTTGGCTCTCAGGTCTTTTATACTTTGCAACTCATGTGGGGACCTTCTCTATCTTCACTCAACCCCAGTTTGTCATCTACCTTTTGCTATTGTTTTTCCCTATTTCAGTGCAAGTTTTTTGAGGTCAGGGGATTTTGTGTTCATTTGTGTTTGTATCCCCAGAACTTAGTGCACTGCTTCACACATAATAAGCATTAAATGGTTGGTGCCTTGCCCAAGGTTACAAAGGTAACTTGTCAGAAGTGAGATTTAATTCAAGTCTTCTGACTTGAGTCAATACTCTTCTCCACTGTTTCATGCTACTTATAATCTTTGGAAACTTAAAAAAAGAGCAACTTCAGTGGAACCATTATGTAGAAATTAGAGTTTGAGGGATTTAGAAGTGAAGGTGAGAAAGAGAGAAAATGAAGGCAAAATATAGTATTATCTAGTTCTGTAAAAGGGAGAAAATATAGTGTGAAGGAATTTCTCCATTGCAATCCCAAAATCTTTCTTCATCCCTACTATTACTTCCTATCTCTTGCCCTCTCAGTTCTTTCTTAGATTATTACTCCTGCAATAGCTACATATTGTTCCCTCTATTTTTATCCCTTGGTGAACAAATTCAACTCTACTCTGTTCTTCTTTTGAGTCTCTCATCCCCTTATCCTATCAAAAATCTTGTCCTGAAAAACCTTAGCCTTAGGTTGCTCCTGTAATCTGATGTTTTGCCTCATGTGCTTTTTCTTTATTATTTAGAAAATGCAGCTTTATTTTTTCTATTTATTATTATTAAAGCTTTTTATTTTCTTTTTTTGAAAGTAAGAATCTCTTCCATTTTTATTTTAAAAAAGTTTCATAAATTCAAATTGTTACTTTCAAAATTGTTCTGTTTGAATATGAAAGGGAGTATAGAAGGAAGCACAATCTGATTTTAGTGGCTGACAGTTTTCTTTTTGCTTAGCATCATTATTGATAACACCTACAGAAAGATAAAAATTCCTTTTTTTTCTTTTTTAATAGTTTTTATTTACCAGATATATGCATGGGTAATTTTACAACATTGATAATTGCCAAACCTTTTGTTCCAATTTTTCCCCTCCTCCTCTGCCCCCCCCCCCATGGCAGGTTGACCAATACATGTTAAATATGTTAAAGTATAAATTAAATACAATATATGTATACATGTCCAAACAGTTGCTTTGCTGTACAAAAAGAATTGGACTTTGAAAAGTGTACAATTAGCCTGTGAAGGAAATACAAAATGCAGCCGGACAAAAATAGAGGGATTGGGAATTCTATGTAGTGGTTTATAGTCATCTCCCAGAGTTCTTTCGCTGGGTGTAGCTGGTTCAGTTCATTACTGCTCTATTGGAACTGATTTGGTTCATCTCATTGTTGAAGATGGCCACGTCCATCAGAATTGATCATCATATAGTATTGTTGTTGAAGCATTCAACGATCTCCTGGTCCTGCTCATTTCACTCATAATCAGTTCATGTAAGTCTCTACAGGCCTTCCTGAAATCATCCTGCTGGTCATTTCTTACAGAATAATAATATTCCATAACATTCACATACTACAATTTATTCAGCTATTCTCCAGTTGATGGGCATCCACTCAGTTTCCAATTTCTGGCCACTATAAAGAGGGCTGCCACAAACATTCTTGCACATATAGGTCCCTTTCCCTCTTTAAAATCTCTTTGGGATATAAGCCCAGTAGTGACACATCTGGGTCAAAGGGTATGCACAATTTGACCACTTTTTGAGATAAAAATTCCTTGTAATGAAATAAATATAGTCAAACAAGAAATCCACAAAGTAGCCATATCAAAAAAGTATGTATTTCTCTGCCATCTTGTATAAAATGAAATACAAAGTTACAAAAGAAACCAATTATATTAAAATACAATTACCCCACACTCAAAGAACATTCACTTGATCCATCCATCTCTATCATCTATAATCTATATTTTCTTCCTTTTCTGACTAGACTCCGAGAAAAGCCTGTCTATAATTAATGCTCCCACTTCTTTTCATCTCACTCTCTTATTAAATATTCAGTCTGGCTTTTAATCTCATTACTTAACTGAATCTATTCTCTCCAAAGTTACCATTGATCTCTTAATCACTGAATTTCAGGTCCTTTTCTACATTCTCATTCCTCTTTACCTCTCTGCATCCATTGAAACTATCAAACAATCTCTTCTTCTAGATAATTTCTTCAATCTATATTGCTCTCCTCCTACTTACCTGTTCCTTCTCTGCCTTTTTTTCCTGGATCTTCATCCATCATGTCCATTAACTAGGGGTTTCTCCAAAGACTTCCCACAGTCTCCTGGGCCTTTTTTTCCTCTCCCTCTCTACTATTTCAAAGGAAGATCTCATCAGTTATCATGTGTTCAGCTATCATCTCTTGTGAAGATAATTTTCAGATATATTTGTCTAACCATCTACTGACTATTTCAAACTGACTTATCTTGTGAACATCTTTAACTCAACATGTCTAAAGCTGAACTCAATGTCTTTTCCCTCAAGCCTGTTCCTCTTTCTGACTTCCTTATTTTAGAACTACCATCATCTCAGTTACCCAGACTTGCAACCTAGTCATCCTCAACTTTGTATTCTTTCTCAACCTTATATCTAATATGTTGCTAATATCATTATTTATATCTTCATAAAATCTCTTGCATACTCCCCCTTTTCTCCTCTTAACACATCCATCACTCTAGTTTAGACACTTATGCCAAAATGTTAGTAGACCCACTTAACATGATTATCTTACTTCCTCCCCTACCAGCTAGCAGCTTTTTTTTCTTTTTTTATTAATTTTTATAATTATAACATTTTCTTTGACAGTACATATGCATAGGTAATTTTTTTTTTACAACATTATCCCTTGTACTCCCTTCTGTTCCAAGTTTTTCCCCTCCTTCCCTCCACCCCCTCCCCTAGATGGCAGGCATTCCCATACATATTAAATATCTTATAGTATATCCTAGGTACATATATATGTGCATAACCGAATTTTGTTGTTGTTGTTGTTGCAAAGGAAGGATTGTATTCGGAAGGTAAAAATAATCTGGGAAGAGAAACAAAACAAAACAAAAAAAAATAATGCTTACAGTTTACACTCATTTCCCAGTGTTCCTTTTCTGGATGTCAGCTAGCAGCTTTTAATTAAATAGGAGCAGAGAGAGGAGGAGATCTAAGGTTGTAGTTAGAAGATGAAAATGAGGGATAAGAATAGGAAACAAGGGGTCTTAGGGCAGATTACAATGCAAAGTTGGACTATCCCCAGTTACCAGGATTTTGAAGGGAGGGAAGTGAGATAAGAGTAGCAGTGATGGTCTGAGACAACAGGAAGAGATGGAGTAACTGGAGATTGTTAGGTTGTGGAATAGGTAATAGAGGGGATGAGGAGCAAAGAGAGATGGGAAAGGTAGGAAGTTATGATCAGAAGAATTTCAGAATTACTGCTTGTAGAGACATAGCACTGGTGGATGATGATGAGCTCAATGGTGACTATCCTTATGTATTGCTGAGGTATAATGGAGGTACAATTTATAAGAATTGAGGAGGTTGATGACTGGGAAGACATGGAGTTTAAGGGGACATTGATAAATGCTCAAGGAGGCAGTGTGGTATTGTTGATGGAACACCATCTTTGATACAGGAAGACTTTAATTCAAATCAGGATAATAGCTGTGTCACACTGGGAAAATGGACAATCTCTCCATGCCTCAGGTTTTCTTAACTGCAAAAGGAGGGAATATTGGACTCTATGGCTTCTGAAGCCCCTTCAAGCTCTAGACCTATGATACTAAGTCTATTGAAGTCCCCAAATATAAAAGTGAGGAGATGAAAGCAATATTCTATTGATGTTGTTTTTTTGTTTATTTGTGATGCAATTTATTCCTAAACTGAGCCCATGATCATTTTGGAACAGAATACAATTATTGTATATATTTAAATTAATTAGGTTTTTCAATAAGTTTTATTAGAATATTAGTCTAGCCCATGGGAATAATACCCTTTAGATCAATCAAACTGGTGTTATTCAGAGTGGCTTTCCACAGGGAAATTACTGTAAGTTATTGATCTTGCTACATTTTTTCCTGCTCTCTGCTTAAATTTATCACTCTTAGTCTTATTCTGTTACTCCTAGTTATGATTCCTTAGAGCTCACTAAACAAGTTTCCTTCCTCCATCTTATTTATAGCTTTCGGATACTTGTAAACAGTTATCATTTAACTCTGACTTGGTTTGCCAAGATAGATATACTATTTTTAGACTTTAATTTTTCATCATGATAGTCTTTTCCCCTTATTTTTACATATAAATTTCATTGTCTTTATTTAGTCACAAAAGAAGTCCTTTAGTATATAAAAATAAAAATTATTTTGGGGATTTTTTTTCATTTTTATTATGTTAACCTAATCCATGCATGAGCATGGATTGTCATTTCAATTACTTATTTGGGTCATTATAGTTTCATAGTTTTACTTGGAGAAGTTTTAAGGAAAAATTAAAGTTTTGATAATACTACTAAGAAGATAACAAAAGGAAATTGGACTTCATATTTCTTCTTTTATCACACTATCCCATTATAGTTTATTTTTGTATAGTAGAAAATAAGGAGACAGAAAAGTTAGGAATGGGTGTACTATATCAGATAAAGTATGTCATAAAACATTTAGCATTTTTGACTTCTGAATTTTAAGATTTAAAAAAATGGATGTTCTGGGATTAAGTAAACCAATGTAATATAAAATTATATAGTTATTTTATATGTAGCCATTTTTGTCTTTGCTGATCATGAATAGAAAACATGATGACTTTTACCCCATCTAATTTTTACTTGGACAATATGAACAAATCCATATATTCTGAAATTAAGCTCCACATCTATGACAGAACTAATATTTATGAGGGACTACTGGTACTAATTTCCTAGCTTCTTTCCTCTATACTTGTAACATGGAGTGTTAGGATTCTTACAAGGTGCTAAGCCACTGGAATGAATAGAGACAATAATTATTTAATTTAGCATGGTTCAGTATGATTGATCTGATGGAGATGTTATGGGCCAGAACTTGAAACAAGGTACTGAGTGGAAGACAATGAGGAGACAATCTAATTTAGCATTGATTTAATCCTACAACAAATAATGATTTCCTAGTGATGTAATGATTGGTATGTACTCAGTGTGCAAAATATAAGCAAGAAGCTCTCAGGGACTAAGAGGACTTCGGAGATTCAGAGTCAAGAGGATTTCGGGAGATTCAGGAAGCTCTCAGGACTTGGAGAGGACTTCGGTAGATTCAGAGTCAGGATTCAGTCAAGGATATTCACAAGTCAGGCAGAACAAAGGAAGACAGAGAAGTGGTGACAGGTGGTCCTGTGGAGAACACTGAAACCAAGATCCAGAAGGCCTCCAGAAAACTAGATGAGCCCCAAGTGAAGGAGATAAGATTTGGAAAGAGATTTGGACTCCTGGCTGCATTTGGGATTATTGAACTGAACTGAAACTAAGGCTGCCTCCAGAAGCTCCCCAAGAAATCTACTCCAAGAGAACTATTACAATTTAGAGAAGAGAACATTACAATGGAGAGTAGACTTCTTCCTTCTTTAATAGAAATTTTGTTGTTAAATCATTTCAGTTGTGACTGATTCTTCATGAACCCATTAGGGGTTTTGTTGGCAGAGATATTGAAATGGTTTGCCATTTCCTTCTCTAGCTCATTGTAGATAGATGAGGAAACTGAGATAAAATGTCATGCCCAGGATCACATAATGATTAAGTGTCTGAAGTCGAATTTGAATTCAGCTCTTCCTGCTTCCAGATGTGATGTTTTATCTCCGGTTCTATTTATCCTCCCCCCACCTCTCAAAAAAGATTCCCTTTCCCTAAAAGGAAATAAAGCTATCCCTAGGACCTGATCGACCTTGGCTTCCCTATTGCAGTTTCCTGGTCCCCTAAGTTCACAAAAAGCTCCAACCATATAAAATTTGGGCCTTCAGTTTTGGTGTATTTCTGAAGACTACCAAATCACCATATCTTTCACCATATCCCGGCTTGATGACCAGAAATGTTTCTATAAGGAGACAGGTTAGGAAAGGGAAGCTTCATTAACAAATATTAAGTGCCAGTGTCTTCTTGTTGCATATCCTTGTTCTTAGGGCCAAGTAAAACTTTCCTTAATTGTTCAATGATTTACACAGGCCTTATTTTGTTTCAACATCAAACCTGAACTAAGAAAGCACTGGTATTAAGAGCTGGGTAACTATGGGCCTCAGGAGGACATAGGGACACTTTTATAGTTCTTTTTGTCTTTAGACTTAACTATTTTTGGAATGGAATAGAGTTATAAAAGGGAGAACTTTGAAGGAGAAACTGGATAAGACCACACACTGAAAACATGCCAATTGTCATGCTAAGAGATGAACATATAGGAAATTCATTCCCCTTGAAGAGATCTGTGCTGATTATATTCAATGGCATAAAGTTTGCTCTGAAATTTTTATATTTCTTTAGGTTTAATGTCCAGAATGTAGGAGGTAACATTTGTCCTGATCAGTTCATTTCTGGAATATAGTTTTCATTTCCTAGTGTATTTTTAAAAGGATATTAGTAAACTCTAAAGTATTCAGAGAAATGTGATTAGGCTGATGAAAGTGTCTTGAGAGAATGCTATATAGAACTAGTTGAATTGATTGGAATGGTTTCTTCTGAAAAAGATAGAGATAGGAGGGATAGCAAAATGAACTAGCTTCAAGTATCTGAAAGGAAAGAAATGGCAAGAATGGTTTAGACAAGTACTATTTGAGCCCCAGCAGGAAGAATTAGCAATAATAGATGGAAATTGCAGAAAGATAGATCTTAGTTCCTTTAAGGAAACACTTTTTTTTAACGATTAGAAAAAATGTTCTAACAATTTTAACATTCAAAAATAGAATGAAGTTAGTGAGGTTTCCAATAACAAAAGATTTTCTAATGAAAGCTAGGGCACTAATTGATGGGAGATTCTTATTCAGAAGTGAGTTAATCTAAATACTTTAAAAAATACTTTCCTAAGAAGTAAAGGTTCTTTTCATTTATGTGTTGAAGTAGATTGAGGTCCCTTCCAATTCTCAAATATTGTGATTTAGCGATTCTAAACCTGAAATTCAAGACTAAAAATTAGATAAATAGATGAAAAGGGAGAAGTAGATAAATGAAAAGCCTGAGACAGAGTTTCTGAGTAATTAATAATTGATTTATTAATTAGGCTAGCAAATAATAAAATGATGGTCAGTGGTCTCAGTAATCAAAGACATGGAAATCATTAAATGCTTAAATACTTTTAGAAAAGAAGATGCCCCAAGAGGTGAAAATCAACCTTGTTTGGTGAACAATTAATAGTGGAGCAGATATATTAATGAGGAGGTGGGCTAAAAGTCTTCAGTTTCTCCTGCTGGGAACATGACTTGATCATGATGACACTCAGATGCCTCTAGTAATCTGGATAAAGTAATCCATCTCTATCCAAACCATTCTGGTTGTTTTTTTTCCTTTATGAGCTTTATGAGTTTATGAACTTCTCCTAAGTTCTAAAGGGGGGAAGTTCTCTTCAAGGGCATAGACTTATTTCCTAAGGCAAATAATTCACCTATATAAGATTCTATTTGTAAGATCTTCTAGTTTGTTAAAACTATATCCACTCACATGAAAGAGTGTTCCAAATCACTACTGATCAGAGAAATGCAAATTAAGACCACTCTGAGATACCACTACACACCTGTCAGATTGGCTAAGATGACAGGAACAAATAATGATAAATGTTGGAGGGGATGTGGGGAAATTGGGACACTAATACATTGCTGGTGGAGTTGCGAAAGAATCCAGCCATTCTGGAGAGCAATCTGGAATTATGCCCAAAAAGTTATCAAACTGTGCATACCCTTTGACCCAGCAGCGCTACTACTGGGATTATATCCCAAAGAAATACTAAAGAGCGGAAAGAGACATATATGTGCCAAAATGTTTGTGGCAGCTCTTTTTGTTGTAGCTAGAAACTGGAAGATGAATGGATGTCCATCAGTTGGAGAATGGTTGGGTAAATTGTGGTATATGAAGGTTATTGAATATTATTGCTCTGTAAGAAATGACCAGCAGGAGGAATACAGAGAGGCCTGGAGAGACTTACATCAACTGATGCTGAGTGAAATGAGCAGAACCAGAAGATCACTGTACACTTCAACAACAATACTGTATGAGGATGTATTCTGATGGAAGTGGAAATCTTCAACATAAAGAAGATCCAACTCACTTCCAGTTGATCAATGATGGACAGAGGTAGCTACACCCAGAGAAGAAACACTGGGAAGTGAATGTAAATTGTTAGCACTAATATCTGTCTGCCCAGGTTGCATGTACCTTCGGATTCTAATGTTTATTGTGCAACAAGAAAATGATATTCACACACATGTATTGTACCTAGACTATATTGTAACACATGTAAAATGTATGGGATTGCCTGTCATCGGGGGGGAGGGAATAGAGGGAGGGGAGGTAATTTGGAAAAATGAATACAAGGGATAATATTATAAAATATATATATATAATAAAAAATTAAAAAAAAAAAGATCTTCTAGTTTGGTGGGGTCACACTCAAGAGCACAGAACACATACCCAGAGGATTTGGGCAATCTCATCTCTCAGCAATGTCCTTCAAAGACAGACTGAATGACTTTAAAGGCTGATCTCTGAATGAGGACATAGGAAAAACCTCAATTCTAATTAATAATTGGTTATTAATATAATAGACAACAACAATTCCTTTTAGAGGGCAGATTTGAGACTCAGGTCACCTCATCCAGAGTTCATTCAGATGTGGTTACTTGGTTAGCAAAAGATTCCCAAATCTGGCACAGCATCCCCTATGGGCTCACTCCCCCAATTCCCTACCATAGTCACCGCTTGGTCTCCACAGGACAAGTGACTACTGCTTCTTTCAACATTCCAATGGACTAGGATTTCTATTACTATTATTAATTAATTCTAATCTGATGAGCTCCCTATAACATCAAACATGACTTCAATTAATTTTTGTAAGGATATATTTGCTGTAATGTGCTGTTGTCTCCAGAAGCTGCCGATTGCTCTCTGGGAGGAGATCTGCTGTGTCAACTCAGATCTCTCGGACAGATTCTTCTTCCTGTAGAGGGCTGACTTCCCTTCCTGCAGAGAGCAGCCTCAAGTCTGGTCCAGAAAACAACTCCCTTTTTCCTCCAGAGCTGCCTCTTTATCCTCCCAGAGAATGGGCGTGGGATAATGCAAGGGCTTCTGGAAAGAATTACTTCAACCAATGAACTTGCTCCTCCTAAGCATGCAAGCTCTTCCCCAGGAAAGGCCGGAACTAGAGAATTGTCAAGTACCAACTTAGCACTTAGGAAGAACCTAATATCTCATTATCTCATTAGCACTTAGTAAGAACCTAACAATTTGCTAAGAAGATATAGAAATGACAGAAGTTATGAAAACTTCTAAAATGGGGGAACCCTCTTTTTTTGCATACACATGGCCTCTGGGTAGAGTTAAAACTGAAAGGTAGTGATATACACATAAAGAGAACATGTGGTGCAGAGGTGTACCTCATAATTTAATGACTCTGGGAATCCCTTTTCCTCTTTGTAGATTTCCCACCTTCCTTTTTCTCCATCTGTAAAATGAATGAGGCCCATTATTGCATTGGATCTATGAGCCTATTGTCATTTATGTTTTCTTCAGAGCCAAACGAATAGGGCATCTATCAGGTTGTTGTAATCTGAATGCTACTTTAGGTCTCTGCCTGTTGATTACTGATGGTGTTGAGGGAAGAGCATTGTGTACCACAGAATAGAAGATGATTAACAGGTGCATAAAGAATCAGTTATGGAGAGAGCCAGGGACCTTATCCAAATCCAGTGCCTTTATAATAATATAGTTCTTTATGCTCTCTATTTTAGGTCATTTTGTGTCTCCCATTCTGGAGTACTAAAACTCAAAGATAAATGAAGAGATGGGAATAAAGCACCTGTTTCCAATGAGATCGAGTCACTTGGCTTAGACAGACTGTATTCTAGACTGCTGAAAAAAAGTTCTAGATGTGATTATGGAGAACAAGAAAAGTATCTGAAGAATGGGGCTGGAGAAAACTTATTTTTATTTTCAAGTGAGAAAAGTTAATATACTTAAAATTATAGATCTGAACTCTGACATTAATTCTTGAAAAAAATTATAGGATAGATAACCAAGAATGACTTGTGAAACATTTGAAAAGAGAAGGATCATTATTGGATGGCATAATCATTCAGATTAAAACTCTTTTCCTCTTTTGACTACTAGAATTGTAGGTTAGAATGATAAGAATAACAACAATGTAATAATGATTCAAATCTATTTAGCTTTAAAATTTTCAAAGCACTTTTCAGTTAGTGAATGATTTTTTTTAAGGTAAATGATATTTTTTTTAACAGATTAGGAAACTGAGGGGTAGGGAAGTTAGATGATTTTTTTTTCAGGATCACCAATCTGGTAATTGTGCAAGGTATCATATCAAGGTTTACCAAAGTCTGAAATTTCTCAGTCAGACTTGTGAGCCAGATGGAGTATACATTAAAATGAGCTCAAAATTGGTTGAAGAAGACCTGATCCAACAATTATTGATTAGTGTCAGGGTAGAGAGGCTTTTCCTTGGCACTGGTTTTATCAATATTTTTACCTTTCACTAGGAGAAAGGCATCCCTAGAATGCTTATCAAGTTTGTAGCTGACACAAAACTAAGAAGGATAACTTGTACAATGAATGAAGGGACCAAGATCTAAAAAGATCCTGAACAGTGGGAATGTTGGTCTATAGCTTTAAGGATTTGGGGGATACCTATGATTTTTGCTGGCTGCATCTAATTCTGTATAATGCCTCTGATTAGGTGGTAAGCAGGCTTGTGCCTGACTATTCACCACACCCTTGGCCTTTGGCTCCTGGCCCCCATTTTGTGAACAGCAATTCCTAGGGAATGATTTTTTATATAAAGAGCTTCAACCCCCCATTCCAGCAGCAGGAGATCAGAAAACAGGTTTTCTCACTCTTTGATCCTACTGAGTCATCTGCAGGAGAAGCCGGCTTGGGTTCAGGCCCTGGAGGGAACTGAAAGGAAACTGGAACACAAGTCTCTGCTAATCAAATATTTAAAGGCCACTTCTTATGCATAAGCATTTGCGGAACTGAATCTGGCTCCAGAAATGATGAAGAGGAGGGAATGGGGAATTCTCTGCAAGATCAAAACATGAAAAAGCATTTGTACATTTCCATTTGGGAATCATGTGTCTCCTCATCCTTTCTCTGTTTCCAATCCCTGGCTGGGGTGTCAAGGCACATGGCTGGCCCATTTACACCTGCTGACCATCTGCTGACAGTCAGTCAAACAATATTTGTTTATTCCTGAGTGAATACATACTACTGTACTAGCTGAATCAGATGGGAGGAAGGAAAGAAAAACAGAAAAATGAAAAATTGTTTCTTTACAACTGACAAAGCAAAACTAAGTAGTTCTGGTGTTAGATGAAATTATAAAACAAGGACAAATTTATTTTCAGCTTCCTTTCTACTTCTTCAAATACTCCTTCCTCATATCACTAAAGTCCTCATGTGTTTGTTCCCTGGCTGGCAAAAGGCCACTCTCTGCTGCCTTAGGGAAGCATACCATGCTCTAATACTGGCATCCTTAATCTTTACTTCAGGATAGCAGATATTCATAGTACTGAGTATTTTATTTTACGCATTTAGAAATTTAATCCTATAAAGAGGCCTATGACTGCCAAAGAAGTCCAAGACAATTTAAAAAATATTTAGATCCCTTGCTATATATTCCTTATCAGAAAACATATTTCTGTAAGATTTCTGTCTCAGCTAGACTGGAAAGCAATCTTGTAAGTGAATCCCTTTATCAATGACTAAAGCAAGGCATTTATGACCAAGAAAGGGGTCAAATACTGGATCATTTATATGTTACTGCTCACCAGAAATTTGGGGCATTCGCTGTGACATGTCACTTATCACAAAACAAAGGCCTACATGCAAAAAGATCATGGTACTTTCTGGCATTAAATATATGTCGTAGTTACAAGAAAAATTATATTGAAATTGCCTCTTTTCCTTGAGCCTGTCACTCTTAATTACTACTTAACTAATAACTAAATTAGACTAAATGCTAACTTGCTTTTCTCCTTTTCATTTACAAATGCTTTACTGATGCCTTTGGTTTTTGACTTCACATTCATTTTCTTATATGTTGCTTTAATAGATCTGTCCCCTAATGACAAAGAAAAAAATTTTATTAAAGTTTTTTATTTTCAAAACATGTGCATGAATAATTTTTCAACATTAACCTTTGCAAAACTTTGTCTTTCAATTTTCTTCTTCCTTCCCCCACTCCCCCTTCCCTAGATGGCAAGTAATCCAATATATGTTAAATATGATAAAATATATGTTAAATACAATATATGCATACATATTCATACAATTATCTTGCTGCACAAGAAAAATCAAATCAAACAGGAAAAAATGGGAAAGAAAATGAAATGCAAGCAAACAACAAAAGAGTGAAAATACTATGTTGTGAAACACACTCAGTTCCCACAGTACTCTCTCTGGGTGTAAAAGGTCTCTTCATCACAAGATCATCCAAAAGTTTAACTAACTTTGATACATTATTACTCCAAAGACATTTGAATTGAAGACTCTTAGAGATATGAAGCTTTAAGGCAGCTTAGTGATGCAGTAGATAGGATCCTGAGCCCTGAAGTGAGGAGCTGAGTTTGAATATGGTTTCAAATACTTCTCAGCTGTGTGATTCTGGACAAATCACTTTACCTATGTTTATCTTGGTTTCCTCAAATGTAAAATGAGAATCATAATAGCATTTACCTCTCAAGATTATTATGAGGATTAAATGAGAAAATTAAATTTTTTTCTTAATTTCATGTAAAAATAATATTTCTAAAGTGATAAGTGCAGTACCTGGGACATTATAAGTGCTAGCTATTTTAAAGTAAAATTTCAGACTTAACTTTAGGCAATCTATGTAGAGGCATAATTTAGGATCACAATCTCCCTAAACTTAAAAAATTAAGATAAAGATGAACTCATTGGTATCTCAAATTTTCTCCATCCTTAGCCAACTTTATCCTTCCTCATTTCTCATCCTTCACTTTATCCTATCCCTAGTTCTTTGTCAGTAAAACTCATATTCCTAGAGTCAAATCCCAGGGGATTAAAGAAGTAATGAGATTTTAGGCACAGGAAGAATTTGAGTTCAATATAGATCATCACCATTCAGGTTTAGAATAGCAGAGACTGGTTTCCTCTGCTGGATGAAAGTTTTTTCCAATACTTAGTCTGTTACACCATTGGCTTAACTCTGCATCATAAGGTCACTTCTGAATTGAATGCTGCCATGGCTACTACTATTCACAAATACAATATACTTTAGTCTCTTTTGAAAGGACATTTTACTTAATAATTTTCTTTTTCATTAAGGGACAGTTCTATGAGAGTAAAATATAAGAAAATAGATGTGAAGTCAAAAACCAAAGGCAGCAGCAAAGCATTTGTAAAAGAAAAGGGGAAAAAGAAAATTAATATTTAATCTAATTTAGTCATTAGTAAAATCTAATTTACTACTGGTAAATAAAAACTACAAGCTAGGGAGGAGGACAATTTATAACTACATATTAAGTGCCTCAATCTGTTGCAAGTAGACTTGTCTTATGATCTCAAATGACATGTATCACCTGACTGCCATTATTAACAAATACATTATCTGAGATATCTTGAGGGTTAGCTAAAAGCAAGGGCCATCTGCAGTTTGAACCCCTGATGAATGCAAGGAAGATGGTAAGGAAGCACAAGTAAGGATACGGACTTGATGACATAAGGGAGGGAGAACATTGAAAAAAGAGGTAGAACAGCTTATTTTCTAGGGATTATTATGTTTTATTAAAGATAAAATATTCTTTGTTTAGCTTTTTATTTTCAAAATATAGCAAAAATAGTTTTCAACATTCACCCTTGCAAAACCTTGTGTTCCAATTTTTTTCTTCCTCCTTTTCTCCCACTCTTTCCCCTAGACACCAAGTAATCCAATATACGTTTAATGTGCAATTCTTTTGTATATATTTCCACAATTATCTTGTGCAGCATTGCACAAGAAAAATCAGATCAAAAAAGGAAAAAAAATGAGAAAGGAAACAAAATGCAAACAACAGAAAAAAAAGTAAAAATATTATGTTGTGATCCACATTCTGCCCCCATAGTCCTCTCATGCAAATAGCTCTCTCCACAAGACTTTTGGAAATGGCTTGAATGACCTCATTGAAAGAGTCATGCCCATCAGAATTTATCGTCACATAATCTTGTTATTGCTGTGTACAACGTTCTTTTGGTTCTACTCACTTCACTTAGCATCAGTTCATGTAAGTTTCTCCAGGCCTTTCTGAAATCATCCTGCTGATCATTTCTTACAGAACAATAATATTCCAAAACATTCATAAACCATAACTTATTCAGCCATTCTCTACCTAATGGGCATCCACTCAGTTTCCAATTTCTTGCCACTACAAAAAGAGCTGCTACAAACATTTTTGTACATGTGTGTCCTTTTCCCTTTTTTATGATCCCTTTGGGATACAGACCCAGTAAGGACACTGGTGGATCAAAGGGTATGTGCAGTTTGATAGGCCTTTGGGCATAGTAAAACAGCTCCTTTGATGTTGGCAGAAATGAGAGACTAAAAGTCTATCCCTGGTCCTTCAGTTTAAGATCCTGAAGTGATGATTTGCATAAACACAATTAGCATCATGATAATGGAAAGATATTGAAATGTATGCTTTCACTGATTAAGGAACTGAATACCATGTGACCAAATGGACGAGAAAGCATTCAAACAATGAAGAAGCCAAAAAGCATTTATTAAATGCTAGGCACTATTCTGGAGATTGAAGTTAAAAATGAAGCAGGCTTTATCATTAAAGTTTTATTCTACTGGGGAAAATAACATATACGTATAAGAAATAGATACAAATTAATTTGAAGAATGAGGCACTAGAAGCTGAACTCTTCTAGGAAGGGACATTTGAGTTGAGATTTGAAAGAAATTATTTATTGTAGAAGAAGACATAGATAAGGAGGGAGATCATTCCAGGAATGATAGGATAACCTGTATAAGGCTTGGAGATGGAAGATAGAATGTTGTATATCCAAAAAAAAAAAAAAAAAAAAAAAAAAAAAGGCCAATTTTTCTGGAACGTAGAAGGCACAAAGTAGAATAATGTGTAATAAGCTTGCAAAGCTAATCTGCAGCCAGATCATGAAGAACTTCAAATGTCAAATGGGCAAATGAGACACCATAGCTTTTTGTTGTTGCTGCTGAGGCAATTGGAGTTGTGGTTTGGACTATGTGATCAGAGAGAAGGGTGCTGATATAAAAGTACCACTGAGAGTGCATTGTCAAGATTTGGTAACTAATTATATATCGAGAGTAAGGGAGAATGAAGATCAAATGTAACTCCAAGATTGCAAATCTGGGTGACTAAAAGTAGGGTGGTGCTCTCAATAGAAATAGGGAAGTTAGGAAGAAGCCAGAGCTTGGGGGAGAAAGTAATGGGTTTTCTTTTAGACACATTGAATTTGAGATGTCTACAGAATATTGAATTGGAAATATCCCATCAATAGGTGGTGATAGAAGAGTTCAAGAGAGAAACCAGGTCTGGAAATACAGATCTGTATTGTGGAGTGAGTGAAATCAATAAACATGTATTAAGTAGTTGCAATGTACCAAACACTGTGCTAAGCACTGGGAATACAAAAAAAAAAAAAAAAAAGGCAAAAGACCGTTCCTACTCTTAAGGAATTCACAATCTAATGAAGGAAAGAACAAACAAACATATACAAACAGCCTATATACAGAACCAAGAGATGGAATATACAGAGAAAAGAGGTTTGTGAAAGAGTTTTTGCAGTATGCCTATGATAAGGGGGTAAGATAGAGATGGTGATTGAGTAAAGAAGATAGAATGGTCGTACAGGTCGGAGGTCATAGAGAGATGCTGTCTCTCTGTCTCTCTTTTCTCTCCATCTCTGTCTCTTTGTGTCTTTCTCTGTCTCTGCCTCTCTCTGTGTCTCTGTCGTCTCTCTTTGTCTTTGTCTGTCTCTGTCTCTGTCTCTATCTCTGTCTGACACACACACACACACACACACACACACACACACCTAAAACAGAGGCAATTCAGCTGCAGACCAGCAGGTAGTAGCAGAGAACAGGAGAGGAAATCTAGACAGGTCCAGATGTGAAGTGCCATCAGATGGCACCAGAGAGCAGCCTGACTCTAGAGGTACTGTGCATGGACTGCTGCAGTACCACCCAGTAGTTAGAGCAGCATAGACCTGTGGATCCATGACGTCACTGGACCAGCTGCATGACATCAGCAGCACTAGGGGACAGGTTGCTAGGAGCAGTTTTGGATCTAGAGAAGAGTTCTGTTCGGGAGCATGAAGCGCTCTGGCTACTTGAACTTGGGCCCTAGACAGGTTGCACCACTCTGGCTATCTGTGCTCCTCACATCTGCTCATTTCCTGGACGCAAATACTTTCTCTGTGTGTATTCTCTCTTTCACTCATTGTATGGTGACCTCTGGGACCATTTATACCATGTATATTGTTGGGGGAGGGGAAGCATTCTCTCATTTATTTCCTTAGAAAGTAAGCTATCTGAAGGTAGGGACTTTCGTCTTTGGTTATATTCCTAGCATTTAGCATAATTGCTGGCACATAGAAGATGCTCAGTAAATGTTTGTTGATTGATTGATTGCTATGTTGTTTAGTTAAACGCCTTGGGCTTTGAAATTATCCTTTTCTTTTTTTATAGATTTATAGATTGATAAAAGGAACATTAGTGGGGATTTCTAAGCTGGGGTTTTGAGTGAATGACGACCCAAAGCATGCCTTAAATTTGGGGTAATTTTCATAGAGGGGTCATTTGTAGGAGAACCTTGCACTGTATAAATATTTTGAATGTCAGAGTTTTGAGGATAGTTTCTTGAATGAAAACTTTGATGCTTAAGAACTCTGAAAAGGATAGATAACATTTATGTAGTACTTTATGGGTTGCAAAGCACTTCATACAGGAAGCTAGTCTAAATCCCTCACAAAAAAAAAAAAAAAGGAAACTGAGATCCAGAAAGAAAGAACTTTCCAGAGATCACTGTACCCCAGGTTTTCTGACTATCTAGTCCATTATAGTGCACTCTCTCTTCAGGGAAAAGACATGGTCCATTAGCAATTATAGCAATTTGGGAACCAACTGCCATGAGGTAATACTTTGAGCTTTGTCACAATCTCATTATGAGACCTTGGACAAGAAAGTTAATTGCTCAATGTTTTTGTTGTGGTATAGTGGAAAGATTACTCAATTTGGTATAAAAGGGTGAGTTTGAATCCCTTTCTCTGTTGCTATTTTACCTAACCACCTCTCTGGGCCTTAATTTTCTCAACTACAAAATAGGAAATTGTATTTGATGTACTCTCAGGTCCTTTCCAGTTCTGAATTGCAAACTAGGAGTCATTTTCAACCCATTCTTCATTCTCTCCTTCTCTCCCCCTACCTATCAGTTCCCTTCTTCGCATTCACAAAACCACCAGTTTTGCCCAGACCCTCAACATCTTCTGCCTAGATTATTGTAATAGCCTGAAAAGTTGGCAAATGGCAAATTTAAAGCTGGCAAAATCCTTTATTGGGCACTTAATGGCAGGTTACACAAAAGCCAGCAGAAGCTTCTCTAATGGGTATTTAAAAACCCTCCTCAAATTGGCTCCAGTATTTTCTTTCCCAGACTGATTACAAATTGTTTTCTCTCACAAACTTTATTTCAGAAAATTGTCTTATCTGCTGTTTCCTATACATAGTATTCCCCAATACTGGATATTTTCACTGGTGCCTGAAACGCTCTCTTTTCACCTTGGCCTTCCGACTTCCTTTAAGTCTCAGCTAAAGCTGAGTATAAGATTTCCTGATCCTTCTTATTCTAGTGCCTTCCCTCTGTTGATTATTTCCAGTTTTTCCTGTATACATCTTGTTAGTACATAATTGTTTGCACGTTGTCTCTTCTGCTAGATGATAAACTTCTTGAGAGCAGTTTCCTTTTTGTATCTCCAGAGTTAACACATTGTATGGCACATGTTAGGTACTTAAATAAATGAATTGATATTAATAGTTATTAAATATTAACATTTAATAAACATTCTGCCTTCATGCCTTTGTCCAGAATATTCTTCCATGCCTGGAATGTTTGCTTTTCTCCTTTAATCTTCTTGGAACACATCATTTCCTTTTAGGTTCAGTTCAAATGTTACATTCTACAAGATACCTTTGATGATCCTTCCTGCTTTTATTTTTATTTATTTTGTTTATATCTTGTATTTACCTAGATACATGTTGTAGACACCCCTCCACCTGCTCTTTCCACTCACAGTGAAATATAAATTCCTTATAGGTAGGTACTATTTTTATTTTGTCTTTGGATCTCCAATCCTAGCATGGTACCTAGAACATAGAGATATTTAAATACTTGTCCAATTAAATTTTAATCCCCTAGTTCATAAAATGTGAATATAATATTTGTACTCTGGATGACTTGGTAGAGTTCAAGGGCTATAAATTCATTTATTGCATATTTTGGACGTAAATTGCTTAATCTCCCCCTTTTCCTTTTGTTAAAGTTTAATAGAATATAGAAATATAGGATAGATTGAGTTCAAGTTTTGTCTCTGATACACCCCATCTATATGACAGTGAGCAAATCAGTGAAACTTTAGGTACCCTAGGAGCAATCTCTGAAGGTACATATTACAGAGGAGTCACTATTGTCACTCTGCATTTGATTTTCATATCAAGATTTAAACACATTAATGAAATCTTAACTCTGGAATGCCTGCCTCCTTCCTCACTCCCTCTTCCCCTCCGAAAAAAAAGAGGTTGGTTATTACTTGATAACGACTTAATGATTAATTCTCTAAACTTAATGATAACTTTGTTCACTTTTTGCTATTTAAATAGAAATTAAGCTACACCTGAATCAAAGATGTGCTGTATAAATAATTTTTAAAAACAGTTCATTTTCTACTGCTGCAAAATGCTAGATAAATGATCACAGAATATTCCAGAAACATAAGCAGCAGTGGATTTAAAAGGCATTGTTCTGAGTTTGGCCATTATGGAGTCTGACATGCTCATTGTTTTGTCATCCAGGTCCATGGTTGCTCCTTTGTTAGCCAGACCTAGAATGCTGCCATTGTTTAGAGAATTAAGTCCCTGCCTGATTCCCTTGCCTCAGCTGATTCCTCATTATTGCTGCATGACTAAGACTTGGTAATAGAAAACTGTATAATAAGTTAATGCTATCTTATCCAAACAGTTTTTTGTTATGCAGGAGAGGGAAGAGAAACTCACAATTCTTTAGGTCCCTGAGTTTTTCCAGAGCAATAATAGAAGGAGGAGGCCAGGTCAGACACTAGACTTATGAGTCTGGTCACTGGGTAACTAACGTGTTCTCATCTACTTGGTTTCACATGGCCTAAAAGTTAATGATTTATTAATCATTTGGGTTGTACGACTGTATAAATATAGCTTTTAAAGTGACTTGGGCAGAATCTTACCCATCAGTGTTTCTCCTTGGCCATTAAGAATTCAGTGGGTAATAATAATACAATCAGATATAACAAAGATACCAATTAATTTGGATAGAGTGAAGTGGTTGGATAGGGAAGGAGGGCCTATGAGGTTATATTGAGATGCCTCAGCATTTGAAAAAATTCCAGTGCTACAGAAAGTAGGAGGAATTCAAGATTTTTTTTTTTTTTGTCTTTAAGAACCCCCTCTTCCAATTGTTAGTGGTGATTTGGTATTCTTGAGAATATAGCTATTTCATAAACCTCCCTGCAACAGTGTATACTCTTGAGTAGAGGTTTTATAATTTTCAGTTAGTGTTTCAGGATCAGTAAACAAAATAATTGCTAAGTGAATAATGCCATTTTGCTAAAGGCTTGGTTATGGCCCCTTGTTCCACCTTTTTAGCACAGTGAAGAAGGGAAGAAATAGAGTTTCTGTCTGATTTTTCCAGGATCGTGTGATTGTATCCTTCTTTCCTCAAGTAACATAGAGCTGTGTTGTAGAGTTCATTTGTAGTCAGAATCTCAGTGGGTGACACTCATAAGTAGCTCTGTTAGTTATTAGAACAGAGAACCAGGCAAGCTGAATGAAATGATAAGCAATATTTAAGGCATTTCAATGTCAAGATACAGAAGTCAACTCCCATATAATAATAATGATGATGCTGATGATCATAGCACCTTATATTCGTATATTTTTATAAGACTGGTGAAATGTATATATATTATCTTGCTTGATACAACAATAGTTTGAGGCAGGTGACATTATTACATTCATTTCACAGAGAAAGAAATCGAGGCTGAGAAGTTAATTGACTTGCTTATTATTGCATTGCTGGGAAGCATCAGAGGTAGTATTTGATATAATGATAAGTTTAAAGACTAGACACCACAAAAAATTTTTTTTCCTAGAAAGTATTTATACTTTCTAAGGGATTGTATCAGAAAGAATTTATTATTGCCCTAGTAGGTCCCCTAGGTTGTATTACTGGGTTGATTAGTGTCATTGCCACCTAGCTGATTCGATGATCACTACTTTGCTGATGACAAAACTGAGGCCCAAAGAAATTAAGTTACTTGCCTGTTGTCAGGCAGGTAGTTCAACAAATATTAATTCAATCCTGAAAACATTAATTTTAATTCGTAGTAAAATCTATACCTGAATCCAGTCTCCCTAATGGAATTCTAAATTCTAATCTCTCAAGTAACTCATTTTTAAACCTGAGGAAAAATAAAATAAAATTGGATTTTATATATAATAGTGTTCCCTATCCAGACCCATTGGTCTTAAAGTCTTTTGTAGGTAATCTCTATTTTATTGGCTTCTTTAGTTCTTTAGCATTCGTAGCAAGGTGGGGAATATGCCAACAATTGATTGCCCATCAAATAACTTGTAAATCCTGGTCAGTATTATTAAAATTTTGGAGAAATTAAAAACAATACAAAACAACATTTCCTATCAGGAAATTCATGGTGGAGAGGAGGTATTTGATATACTGTAAAACTTCAGTTAATTAATCATAATGTTTGAAAAAAAATGAGTTTTCTGGAAATTTAACTTTCTGGCTAATGGATGTTCAACTGAAGAGTTCATTTTGCTTAAACTACTAAAGTTGAAATTTTTTTATAAAATGTAGTAGCTATCTGACACAGAGTATACTAAACATAATTTAATATTGATAATTGAAGATTTGGCAGTGCCTCAAAGTGATATTTATGAATTTTAATTCTCATTGCACAAAATTATAGAAGTATCTGGGAAGAGGTAAGAGATTGAGTCAAGTGTGCTGATTCATGCTGTAATCCGGTTTTTTAAAATCCATAATATCAGTTTGTTATTTATCTCTTTATTTAATGAAGAAAATTGCAAGGTTCTAGTCAATCAAGGATTTATTACGGTAAATTAAATTCATACTTACTGATTCAAATTCAGTATTCAATAATTAGAAATGCTGCTGTGTAATGATTTCAAAATTTTTCTGGTTTCTCTCCAGATTTGGTCCTTTAAAATCTTCTCTCTCTAACGTCAAAACAGGAAATTATATTCTTTAAGTAGTCAAAGTTCACAAACAGAGACATTCAAATTTTGCTCAAAACCACAGTTTTCAAGTGGCCTCCAGACTTGGACAGATCCCATCTCTTCTCTCATTTTTCTTTACTCTGGTATGCAGGGCTAATGCTCTTGACATTTCAGAATTCCTTTTAAAGGGAAAGTCCTTGTTGGAGGTTTCCACTAGACTCTAATTGTTCAATTTGAGTTGGGCAAAGAAAAATTGCATTGGTTTGGTCTATTTGTTGCCTTAAGATTGCTGTATCAGCACTTTCTTACTGCTAAGCTACTGTAGTCTTTATTGACCTGCCCATTTGCTTACTTTAAAAAATATAGTTTTCTCATTTGTCATCTACAAGAGATATTTCACTAGAGCTCATTAGTCAATTGACTTCTTAAGGTTCTTCTTTAATCTCCATTATAATCATTTGCTTTCTTTCCAGCTTAAGCATTGTTCTTCCTAACAAATCTTGGATCACAACTATAGTACAATGAATAGAGCTCTGGGCCTGGAGTCAGAAAAATCCAAGTTCAAATACAGCCTCAGATACTTACTCTGTAACCCTAAGCAAATTACTTAGCCTTGTTTGTCTCAGTTTCCTTATTTGTAAAATGAACTAGAGAAGGAAATGGCAAACCAAGATACTTCTAGTATCTTTGTCAAGAAAATCCCAATAGGTTCCCAGACTGAATAGCCACAACAAAATTATGGCTATAACTAAAGCAGGTTCAAAAGAGTTTTGCTACAGTGCTAACATCCTAGGGGGTGTATTTCTTCCTTGTGATGACCCAGAGACTTCTGTTCCCATATTTTGCAATTCATAGAGATGGTCCTCCATTACCCTATGCTGTGTAGCACAATATATAGCTCAATTTCCCCATTCCCATGCATTTCCATCCCCATGATCTTGAAACCATGATGCTTCTCTCATGGGAGTCTGTCTTTCTTCTGTCTCAATCTCTGTGTTAGCGTTGTTGAGTTTTGGAGGAGGGCCTATTTCCTTGATAGCATTTAGGAAATTTTGCAGAAGAGTTAATTTTCATAAGGGCATGTTAAACAAAAGATCTCTTAGTTTCATACATGAAGTGACCTTTGCCTGAAATCAGATATTAGAGTCCCCTCCCTTTCCCTCAGGTGTTGTATAACCCATAAATATTAAACCACTGGGCAATATCTATTGTGTAAAATCCAGTTATCAGTTTCCTAGGAAAAATAATTCAATTTTTTTCTATAAAGTGTTTCTCTGATCTAGCTCAGTGAGGGTTCTATCTAGTCTAAGTGGAGCATCCACTCCATTTCCAATTCTTTGTAACCACAAAAAAGTCACCATAAATATTTTTGTACAATTTGATCCTTTTCCATTTTCTTTAATCTCTCTTGGATATAAACACAATAATGGTATTTCTGGGGTAAAGGGCATGCAGTTTTATTGCCCTTTGGGTGTAGTTCCAAATTATTCTCTACAATGGAGAATGGAATTCACAATTCCACCAATAGTACATTAAGGTACTTATTTTTTCCACACTCCTTCAATCATTTCAGACAAAACATTTTTGATAAAATGAATACTCTCCCTATTTTATAAATGAAAAAATTGAGGCATAGCTAAATTCAGCGATTTGTCAAAGATCAAAGAGCAAATCAATTCCAGTGCTGGCACTAAACCCTATTTCAAACCTTAGAAATGAATTAGAATGTAGGTTCTTGTTGTTGTTGGTTGGGTTGTACCATATTTTCTTCAGGGTGGGAGGTTCTTAGAATGGAAACTTTTTCTACCAATATGGATGGATAACATATCTTAATGAATTGTCTGCATCACTAAGAGAATAAATAGCCTTCCCATAGTCACATAACTGGTATTACTGCACTCAAATAAGAACTTGAATTCAGCTCCTCCTAATTCCATGGCCAGTCCTTCAATTACACTGCTGCTCATATTGGCTCTATTTCCTACAAATTGCCAGGTCTTTCAAAAACTTAAGGAAATCAATTAAAGATATAGAAAATTATGTATTCCTTACATGAAATTTGTGAGCCTGGCACCTATGAGAAGCAGAATGAACAAAGAGTTGGACATTAATTCTTTTTTTTTTGGTAGCTTTTTATCTGCAAAATATATACAAAAATGGTTTTTAACATTCACCCTTTCAAAACCTTGTGTGTCAAATTTTTCTCCCTCCCTTCCCACCTACCATCCTCTAGATAGCAAATAATCCAATATATATTAAATATGTATAATTCTTATATACATATTTTCACATTTATCATGCTGTACAAGAAAAATCAGATCAAAGAGGGAAAAAATGAGAAAGAAAACAAAAATCAAGCAAAAAAAAACAGAAAAGGTGAAAAAATTATATTGTGACCCACAGTCAGTTCCCATAGTCCTCTCTCTGGGTACAGATGACTCTCTCCTTCACAAGATCATTAGAATTGACCTGACTCACTTCATTTTCAAAAGAGCCATGTCCATCAGAATTGATTATCACATAATCTTCTTGTTGCTGTGTACAATGTTCTCTTGGTTCCCCTCACTTCACTTAACATAAATTCATGTCTCTATAGGCTTTTCTGAAATCATCCTGCTGATCATTTTTTATAGAACAATAATCTTCCAGAACCTTCATATACCATAACTTTTTCAATTGATGAGCATTCACTCAGTTTCTAGTTCCTTGCTACTACAAAAAGGGCTGCTACAAACATTTTTGTACATGTAAGTTATTTTTCCTTTTTTTATGATCTCTTTGGGATATAGGCCCAGCAGAGACTTTGCTGGATCAAAGGATATGCATGGTTTGATAGTCCTTTGGGCATAGTTTCAAATTACTCTCAAGAATGGTTGGATCAACTTACAACTCCACCAACAATATATTAGTGTCCCAGTTTTCCCACATCCCCTCCAACATTTATTACTATCTTTTTCTTCCATCTTAGTCAATCTGAGAGGTATGTAGTAAATCCTCAAAGTTGTCTTAATTTGCATTTCTCTAATCAATGGTGATTTAGAGCATTTTTTCATATGACTAGAAATGGTTTCAATTTTTTCAACTGAAAAATGTCTGTTCATATCCTTTGATCATTTATCAATTGAAGAATAGCTTTTATTCTTATAAATTTGAGTCACTTATATATTTTAGAAATGATGCTTTTATCAGAACTCTTGGATGTAAAGATTTTTTCCCAGTTTTCTTCTTCTCTTCTAATCTTGTCTGCATTAGTTTTGTTTGTACAAAAACTTTTTAACTTAATATAATAAAAAATATCTATTTTGCATTTCATACTATACTTTAGTTCTTTTTTGGCCATAAATTCCTTCACAGGTCTCCACAGATCTGAGAGGTAGACTAGCCTTTATTTTCTAATTTGCTCATAGTATCACTCTTTATGTGTAAATCATGAACCCATTTTGACCTTATCTTGGTATAGGATGTTAGATGTCAAGCAATACCTCAATTCTGCTATATTATTTTCCAATTTTCCTAGCAATTTTTGTCAAATAGTGACTTCTTATCCCAGAAGCTGGGGTCTTTGGGTTTATCAAACACTAGATTACAATAGACTTGTGAACCCAATTTATTTCACTGATCAACTATTCGATTTCTTAACCAGTACCAAATGATTTTGATGACCACTGCTTTATAATGTAGTTTTAGATCTGATATAGGCAGGCCATCTTCATTTGCATTTTTCCACTAATTCAATTGAAAACCTTAACCTTTTGTTATTCCAGATGAACTTTGTAATTATTTTTTCTATCTCTGTAATTTCTTGACAATTTGATTGGTATGGCATTGAATAAGTAAATTAATTTAGGTAGAATCATCATTTTTATTATATTAGCTTGATCTTCCCATGAGTACTTGATATTCCTTCAGTTGTTTAGATCTGAATTTATTTGTGTGGAAAGCATTTTGTAATTGTACTCATGTAGTTTCCTGACTTTACCTTGGCAAGTAGACTCCCAAATATTTTATATTATCTACAGTTATTTTGAATGGAATTTCTCTTTGTATCTCTTGCTGCTGGACTTTGTTGGTAACATGTAGAAATGCTGATTTATGTGGATTTATTTTGTAGTCTGAAACTTTGCTAAAATTGTTAATTGTTTCTGTAGTTTTTTAGTGGCTTCTATAAGGATACCATCATATCATCTGCAAAGAGTGATAATTTGATTTCCTCATTACCTAGTCTAATTTCTTTAATTTCTTTTTCTTATTTTATTACTAAAGCTAACATTTCTAATACAATATTGAATAGCAATGGTGATAGTGGGCAATCTTATTTCAACCCTGATTTTATTGGGAATATTTCTAGTTTATTTACATTATATATGATGTTTGCTGATGGTTTTAGATAGATGCTACTGATCATTTTAAAGAAAATTCCATTTATCCCTATATGCACTTTAGTTTTTTAATAGGAATGGGTGTTGAATTTTTTCAAATGCTTTTTTTTTTGTATTTACTGAGATGAACATATGATTTCTGTTAGTTTGGTTATTGATATAGTCAATTATGCTAATAGTTTTCCTAATATTGAGCCAGCCCTGCATTCTTGATATAAATCCTACTTGGTCATGGTGTATTATCCTAGTGATAACTTGCTGTAATCTTTTTGCTAATATTTTATTTAAGATTTTTGCATCAATATTCATTAGGGAAATTGGTCTATAATTTTCTTTCTTTGTTTTTATCCTACCTGTTTTAGGTATCAGCACCATATCTCTGTCATAAAAGGAATTTGATAAGACTCCTTTCCCTATTTTTCCAAATAATATACATAGTATTGGAAATAATTGTTCTTTAAATGTTTGGTAGAATTCACTTGTCTATCCATCTGGTTCTGGAGATATTTTTCTCCAATTGATTAATAGCTTATTCAATTTCTTTTTTTCAAAAATGGGATAATTTAAGTAATTTTTCCTCCACTATTAATCTGGGTAATCTAGATTTTTTATGTATTTGTCCATTTCACTTAGATTTGCAGATTTATTGGCATACAGTTGAACAAAATAGCTCTTAATTATTATTCTAATTTCCTCTTTATTGGTGGAAAATTCACCTTTCATTTTTGATATTAGCAATTTGATTTTATTCTTTGTTTTTTCTAATTAAATTAACTAAAAGTTTATCTATTTTGTTGTTGTTTTTTTTTTTTAAAAAACTAACCCTTAATTTTGTTTATTAATTCAATAGTTTTCTTACTTTCAATTTTATTGATCTCCCCTCTTATTTTCAGAATTTCAAATTTAGTATTTAATTGGGGGTTTTAATTTATTCTTTTTGTAGTTTTTTTTTTGTTGTTGTTGCAAGGACAATTTGTTGATCTTCTTTTTTCTCTATTTTATTCAAGGAAGCATCTAGAAACATAAAATTTCCCCTAAGAACTGCATTGGTTGCATCCCATAAATTTTGGTATGTTGTCTCATTCTTCTTCTTCTTTTGAGATAAAATTATCAATTATTTCTATGATTTGTTGTTTCACCCACTTGTTCTTTTTTTTTTAATTTAGAATTTTTTCCCCACAGTATATATGCATGAGTATTTTTTTAATAGTATTATCCCTTGTATTCATTTTTCCAAATTATCCCTCCTTCCTCCACTCCCTCCCCCCATGACAGGCAATCCCATACATTTTACATGTGTTATAATAAAACCTAGATACAATATATGTGTGTAAATACCATTTTCTTGTTGCATATTAAGTATTAGATTCCGAAGGTATAAGTAACCTGGGTAGATAGACAGTAGTGCTAACAATTTACATTCACTTCCCAGTGTTCCTTCTCTGGGTGTAGTTATTTCTGTCCATCATTGATCAACTGGAAGTGAGTTGGATCTTCTTTATGTTGAAGATATCCACTTCCATCAGAATACCTCTTCATACAGCATTGAAGTGTACAGCGATCTTCTGGTTCTATTCATTTCACTCGGCATCAGTTGATGTAAGTCTCTCCAAGCCTCTCTGTATTCCTCCTGCTGGTCATTTCTTACAGAGCAATAATATTCCATAACCTTCATATACCATAATTTACCCAACCATTCTCCAATTGATGGGCATCCATTCAACTTCCAGTTTCTAGCTACAACAAAAAGAGTTGCCACAAACATTTTGGCACATTCAGGTCCCTTTCCACTCTTTAGTATTTCTTTGGGATATAAGCCCAATAGCAGCAATGCTGGGTCAAAGGGTATGCACAGTTTGATAACTTTTTGGGCATAGTTCCAAATTGCTCTCCAGAATGGCTGGATTCTTTCACAACTCCACCAACAATGTATCAGTGTCCCAGTTTTCCCACATCCCCTCCAACATTCATCATTATTTGTTCCTGTCATCTTAGCCAATCTGACAGGTGTGTAGTGGTATCTAAGAGTTGTCTTAATTTGCATTTCTCTGATCAGTAGTGATTTGGAACACTCTTTCATATGAGTGGATATAGTTTCAATTTCATCATCTGAGAATTGTCTGTTCATATCCTTTGACCATTTATCAATTGGAGAATGGTTTGATTTCTTATAAATTAGGGTCAGTTCTCTATATATTTTGGAAATGAGACCTTTGTCAGAACTTTTAACTTTAAAAATATTTTCCCAATTTGTTACTTCCTTTCTAATTCTTGTTTGAATTAGTATTGTTTGTACAGAAACTTTTTAGTTTGATGTAATCAAAATCTTCTATTTTGTGATCAATAATGATCTCTAGTTCTTCTCTGGTCATAAATTCCTTCCTCCTCCACAGGTCTGAGAGGTAGACTATTTTCTGTTTCTCTAATCTATTTATTATCTCATTCTTTATGCCTAAATCATGGACCCATTTTGATCTTATCTTGGCATATGATGTTAAGTGTGGATCCATATCTAATTTCTGCCATACTAATTTCCAGTTTTCCCAACAGTTTTTTCCAAATAATGAATTTTTATCCCAAATGTGTTGGTATCTTTGGGTTTGCCAAACACTAGATTGCTATAGATGTACCCTTTTTTGTCCTTTGTATCTAATCTGTTCCACTGATCTACCGGTCTATTTCTTAGCCAATACCAAATGGTTTTGGTGACTGCTGCTATATAATATAGCTTTAGATCAGGTACACTTAGACCACCTTCCTCTGACTTTTTTTTCATTAGTTCCCTTGCAATTCTGGACCTTTTATTCTTAACAGAATGGATGAGATCACAGAGTCAGCCGCTTAACAGAATGGCTGGATCAGGCAACCCACTCTTTTAAAATCCCATCTCTCCAATCCTTGGATTTGAACAGACTTCAACAAATGAATGTTCCATATGAATTTTGTTGTTATTTTTTCTAGGTCATTAAAATAGTTTCTTGTCACCCACTTATTCTTTAGGATAATATTATTTAGTTCCTAATTAATTTTTGGTCTTTTTTTCTGTGGCTCTTTATTACATGTAATTTTTACTGCATAATGACTTGTAAAAGATGAATTTACTATTTCTGCTTTTCTATGTTTGATTTTGAGGTTTTTATGCCTTATTACATGGTCAGTTTTTGTGAAGGCTTCACGTACTGCTGAGGAAGAAGTATATTTCTTTCTGTCCTCATTCAGTTTTCTCTAATGGTCTACCATACTTAACTTTTCTAAAATTCTATTTACCTTCCTAACTGCTTCCTTGTTTGTTTTGTGGTTCTATTTATCTAGTTCTGATAGAGCAAGATTGAGATCTCCCCACTAGTATAGTTTTGTTGTCTTTTTTCTTGCAACTTTCAATTTATCCTCTAAGAACTTGGATGTTATGCTACTTGTTGCACATATGCTTAGTATTGATATTACTTCGTACCCATTAGCAAAATGTAGTTTCCTTCCTTATTTCTTTTAATTAGATCTGTTTTTGTTTTTGCTTTATCTGAGACCAGGATCACTACCTTTGCTTTTCTTTTGCTTTTTTACTTCAGCTGAAACATAATAGACTGCTCCAGCCTTTTACCTTTACTCTGTATGTATTACTTTGCTTTAAATGTGTTTCTTGTAAACAACATATTGTTGGATTCTGGTTTTTAATCCCATCTGCTATCCACTTCCATTTTATAGGATAGTACATCCTATTCACATTTATACTTAAAATGATTAAATCTGTATTTCCTGCCACCTTTTTTTCCCCAAGTTATACTTTTTTCTTTCCTTCTCTCCCTCCTCATTAGTGCTTTGCTTCTGACCACCATCTCCCTCAATCTGTCCTCCCTTCTTATAGCCCCTCCCTCCTGTTTTTCCCCTTTCTTCTATTTCCATATAGGATGAAATAAGTTTCTATATTCAAATAAATATATCTGATATTCTTTTGTTGAGCTAAATCCGATCAGATTCCATGCACATTCCCCTCCCTTCTTTCCCTCAACTGTAATAATTTTTTTTTTGCCTTTTCATGTGATATAACTTACCTCACTTTACTTCCTTTTTTCTCTTCTTCCAATAAAGTCAAATTTTATCTATGTCCTCTAAGTATACCTCTAATAAAGATACAGTTCTCAAAAATATGTCATCTTTCCATAAAGAGATGTAAACATTTTAACCTTAAAAACATGTTTTTTCCCTCCTTTTTATGCTTCTCTTGAGTTCTATATTTGAAAATCAAATTTTCTGTTCAGCTCTGGTATTTTCATCAAAAATAAATGAAAATCCTCTATTTCATTGAATGTCCATCTTTTTCTCTTGAAGATAATGCTTAATTTTGTTGGACATTTGATTCTTGGCTGCAGTCCAAATTCCTTTGCCCTTGAGACTTCCTTTAAAGAAGAAGCTGCTAGGTCTTGGGTAATCTTGATTGTGGCTCCTAGAAATTTGAATTGTTTTTTTTTTTCTGATTCTTGTAGTATTTTCTCCTTGATCTGATAATTCTGGAGTTTAGCTGCAATATTCTTTGAAATTTTCATTTTGGGGTCTCTTTCAGAAGGTGATCAGTGGATTATATTTCATTGGTTATTTTACCCTTTGGTTCTTGGACATCAGGACACTTTTCCTTTATGCTTTCTTGAAAGATGTTTAGGCTTTTTTTTTCATCATGAATTTCAGGTACTCCTACAACTCTTAGATTGTCTCTACCTGATCTGTTTTCCAGCTCAGTTGTTTTTCTATTGGGGTATTTTACATTTTCTTCTATTTTTTTTTCATTTCCTTTTTGGTTTTGTTTGATTGATTCTTGTTGTCTTATTGAATCATTCACTTCTAATTCACTAGTTCAATTCTAATTTTTAGTGAATTATTTTCTTCAATTAGCTTTTTTAAAAAATCTCCTTTTGTATTTGGCCAATTGAACTTTTAAATGAGTTGTTTTGTTCATTGAATTTTTTTCCATTTTACAAATTCTGTTTTTCAAGGAGTTATTTCCTTTTTCCATTTCATCAAATCTATTTTTTAAGAAGTTATTTTCTTCAGATAACTTCTATGTTTCCTTTTCCAGAGCTCTCATTTTCTTTTCCAATTTTCCTTCTAACTCTCTTTTAAGATCCTTTTTGAATTCTTCCAAGGGAGACTTGTAAGATGGAGACCAACTTATTTCACTCTTTGAGCCATCTGGAGGCTTTTTTGCCTTTAGTGTCCCCAGGGTTTGAGGTCTGTTCTTACTTAATTCCATAAAAGCTATTTATGGTCAGAACACTTTTTACTTTTTTTTCCCCCCCTCATTTTTAAAGGTTGAGGTCTGCTCTTGGGGCAAAGAGGGTAATTATCCCAAGCTTTCTCTACCAGGGACAGTGACTTTACATTGTCCTGGGGCTGGTGCTGCTTCCTCTTGAAGCTTGATATGCTGGGGTTCAGGACACACTATTTGCCTTCTGTAGTTGTGTTGGAAATCTCACAGTTAATCTGTTCTTCCATTGATTTCTGAGCCAGGATAGAGTAGCAAAATTTGTTGTAATTTGGCTAAGAGCCTCCCACTAGATTCACCCTGTTCAGAGAGACTGCTCTGCCCTGGTCTCCTTGTGCTATTCTGTGCCTATGCTGGGTTGCAATCCAGTTCCCCCCTCCTACCTCCAATTGATTGAGACAGACCTTTCCTGAAGTTCTTCCAAAATATCTTCTGCTGGAAATTTGTTATACTCTAGATATTTGTGGGATCTGTTACTCTAAAACCTGTTTAGAGGCTTGATCTAGTGTTGATCTGAGGGAAGCCAGGAAGATCTCAAAGACCTCAAATACTCTCTGCCATCTTGGCTCAGCCTCCTCCCGACATTCATTCTTTGTAGAGAGAGAACATCTGCTTTTTGATGCTCTTTGTAGTTTGTGACACAGGAAGAGGAGTTTCTGCTTCCCTGTGTGACATTCTGTTAACTAAAGGTGACTAAGACCCTGATGAGTGGAGAAGAGAGACAAAGTATATCTCTTAACCAAAGGCATTTCCAGAAAGGGCAGTGGCAAACTTTGACTCATCTTTCTTCCTCACCTCTCATATATAATCAGTTACTAGATGTAGTCAATTATATCTGTGTATCATTTATTACACTGATTCCTATTATCTATCTCCATTGCCTGTCATTTCAAGAGCACCTGCTTGGACTATTGGAATCACCTCTTAAGACAGTTTTTGCTGTCTTCAATCTTTTCTCTTACATCCCTCTGTTATACCACTTTTGCCAAAATAATCATTCTGATTTATATGTCTAGTCACAATCTTCTTAAAGAGTTTCCAACTGTCTATCAAAGAAACTTCAAATTCCTTTATCTAGTATTCAAGGTCCTCTATAACTGTTACTCCTTTAACTTCCTTTTTAGCTTTATCTCATATTATACCATTACATCCTCCAAGTAAGGAAATACCCAACATGTTGGAGCCTTCGTTTACATTTCTGCCTTTAGTAACTTCAAACTTTCTATACCTTGTTCTTATCACAAGACCAGATTTATTATTTCCAAATCTCTCTGATAACAAACTTTACACTGCTTCTGCTATGTGATGCTTCATTTGTAACATGTTGCAACCCACCATGCATCACTTCATTGATTTTTAATGAATCTTAGTCTTAATTCTTCAGAGACCAGTATTATGAGAGGTAGCATAGCATTGTAGATCCAAGAGAATTGGAGTCAGGAAAATCAGGGTTCTTGCTGCAGATACTTCCTAGCTGTGTGAATGTAGGCAAATTGCTTGGCCTTTCTACACTTCAATTTCCTCATCTGTAAAATATGAGGATTGGGTTCAAATAGCCTCAAAGATCCTCTCCAGTTTCAAATCTGTTGTCACATGATTCCATGATTCAGAGCCTTAGAGTGCCATTTGAAACAATAATGATGTTGAAAAGATGAACTTTTGTTTGCGGCAGAAACTTGGAATTAGTTGAAACATTGTGAATTCAAAAGCAATTCAGCTACCTCTCTTCCTCCTGTTCAGTTCTCAGTACTCATGGTCCATTGGCCCACTATTTATAGTAGATAGAATTCTGGTCTTGAAGTAAAAAAAAAACAACTAAGTTCAAATCTTGTCTCAGACACTTATATAATTTGTAACTCTCTGTGCTATCTAAACATGAGCAATTATAAATTCAATAAACTTTTAAAAAACATCTGCTTTAGCAAGCAGTATACTAGATGCTGTAGATGCAAAGACCAAAACTAAATCATTCTTATCCTTAAGGAGCTTATATTATGTTGACTTATGATTTTTATTATTGTTATCACTAATTTATGAACTCCTGTGGATTGTGATACAATTATAAAATAATAAATAAGGTCATCATCTTTTGGTGATGAATGTCATGAGATTGTTGGGCATCTTGTAGCAACATTTTCCCCAGTTGCCAGGGCCTTTTATGATTTTCAAAGTTGGATAGCCAAGTGATATTTATATACCTATTTTTGTTTTTTGCTCTCTGCTCATTGTGATGTGTCCTTTAGAGAATAAAAACTTACATTATCCCCATTTTGTTTCCATTTTTTTTCTGCACCATTGTAGGACAGTCAGGCTAATTCAAACTTATTTAGAAGCAATGAAATTAGCAAAGTGACTTGATCTCTTTTCATGTTGCTTTTAGTAATATTGGTTCATTAGCTGGAAAAAAACATTATCTGTATAATTCTATTCAACTAGTGTATTATTCACTTGTGCTAGGCACTGGGGAAACCAAGACCAAAATTTTATACTGTTCCTCTCCTCAAGGAACTCAAATTCTCCTCAGGAGAAATGACATGAACATGAATTGTCTAATGAAAGGGGACACATATAAACATATGGCATAGGAAAAATGTCAATAACACATAGTAAGGTGTGATAGTAAAGGAAAGAGCGTCTAAGAATGCTTTAGGAAAACTTGAGAAGAAAGTGAAAATGTTCAATAGGAACATGGGGAAGTCAGTATATATACTATTATAATTGGAATAAATAATCCCTAAATTACAAAAATTGCAATGTAGAATGTAACTTTAAAATAAAAGTAGGAACTGTTTTTCTTTCAGGAATCATTAAATTTTGGAATGGGAAAGTGTGACTATGTTGCCATAGTAGGGAGGGGATGTCTAACATGTTAGGAAGAATACAAATTTGGAGCAGGCAGAAAAATAATTCTAATCTATTGGATAGAGGGAGGGGAGAAACATGGTATAATAGAAATAGCATCTACAGGATCCAGAAGACCTGGGTTTACATCCTTACTGGTCAATTACTAGTGTGACCATTTTACTTCCTCAATTCTCATCTTGTACAATAAGAGGATTAAAAGAAGTGATTTCTAAGCTTCTGTAGTTCTGATATTCTATGATACTCTGTTGATGTGGTTCTGTTATGGTTTTAAAGGTATAAAACCATAACTCATCAGACTAGAGCATCCCAGTTACTGCAGAGTTCCCATGAGGACAGCTCTGAATCTATAGAGTATGTGAGGAGTGATAGAGAAGGCAGGAAAAGTCATGAAAAATCCCAGTCCTAATTCTATAACCCTGAGTCATGCCCATAAGGAACTTCCAGTGCCCATGCTGTTGGCAGGAGCTCCAACTTAGAAATTTTATTTCTTAATCCTCCATCAATAGAATTCTAACAAGATTTCTAGGATTGTGAAGTCAAATGAGGATTAAGCTGCTACTATGAAAGGCTTGGGCAACAGGAAATTCCTGCTTTTCTGATACTGAAAAGTACTACTAAGAATTTTTGTTCCAGAGATAATTGACACAAAACCCATCTTTCAGGACAAATGGGGAGAAGAATTGATAGTCAGGGAAGAGTTCACCTGGGATGTGTCACCTGTGGAAAAAAAATGTCTGGTTGTTTCTTATTTAATAGGTTCTTATTTAGTTTTCTTATTTTAGTAACTATCTGTGAAGTTCAATTTTTTCAAGGCTGAAAGACAGCAAGTGTTATCAATGTTCTCTAAATTTTGATGTCATGACACAAAGCTCCAGCTGCCCCATCCTAATTAGTTATGATTCAATTGAGACCACTGGAGAATTTGTTCTTTTGGAGGGGTAAAAATCCTACTTTATCTCAGGGTTTTTCTTACCCTTCCATTGTTCTTGGAAATAGGATCTTTTGGCAGCATTTTATACCATAGAATTTGAAGGTCTTCTGATCATATGTCAGTGAAACAACTAGTCCAACCCTTTTGTAGCAGATTTGTAGCAGATCTGGGAAGTAAAAATTAGTCTCCTGGGAAGTAAAAATCAGTCTCCTAACCCCAGGATGATTCTCTTTGTACTATAAATTATATGGTCTCCCTTTGCCTGTGGGTAGAACATCACATCATGAGAGTGATCTAATGATATCTAATACTAATTCTAAGGCCTTATGTAAGATTTTCATTTATAGAAGTTCTATGTGATTAACTTGGAAGACTCATTTTCATGAGTTCTTCTAGCTTCAGATATTTACTTGCTGTATGACACTGAGCAAGCCACTTAATTCTGTTTGCCTCAGTTTTCTCCTCTGTAAAAATTATCTGGAGAAGAAAATGGCAAACCACTTTGGTATCCTTGCCAAGAAAACCCCACATGACTGGAAATGATTGAATAACAGAAATATGATTCTAAGGCAAATTTGGTGACTCCCTCCATGCCTTATATTCATGGATTAAAGCCCCCTTCCTAACCCCCCAAAACCCTATGATTGCTCATATTCTAGTAAAAATAAATAAATAATTCTAGTAAAAACAGCATTCTAGTAACAATAATTAAAAAGAAATAAGTTTTAAAACTTTCAAATGATCTAAATCACCCTTCATTAGGATAGAAGAATGGAAATAAGCATTTGATGTCCACCATGTGCTAAGCATTGTGCTAAACACTGAGGCTACAAATGCAAATGAAAAATATAATCCCTGCTCTGGGGGAATTTATATATTCTAATGTTATAAGATATCACACAAAAGGGAGCTGAAAATTGAGGGATGGGAGGAAGGGAAGTTTTCTGACATGGGCACATGATTTTGAAGTCCAGAAGTCAGGCCCATGGCTCCTCAACAAAGCTGACACTTTAGAAGGAACTCTTTAGTGGAAAAATAGGGATTTACTTAAAAATCTTTTGGGTTGAGAAGGTCCCAATATGATTAGATATTCCACAATGAGGAGGAGGCCCTAGGGTTTCAGGGAAATTCCAGGAAGTAACTATAGTGGAAGTTCAGGAGCCAGGATGTGGGCTGGGAGGAGAATGAAATTTACCATCCATTTACTTCCAAATTTGCTAAGGACCATAGTTTCAGAGCAAGATGGAACTTTAGGTACTACTTAAGACTAATCCAAAGCCACATACACACAGATAGTAAAGGACAGAGGCTAGAATCTATTTCTTCTCATGCCAAATCCAATGCTCTTTCTTCTATAGACAATTGGCCTCAAGGTTCAACTCTTGCCTCTGACACATTTGGTTATAAGATCTTAGGCAGATCTCTTAATTCCTTAATGAGGAACAATTTTTGAAATCTCTTTAAGTCACAGATCAGGTGCCAATTTGCATTGGAAGAATGAATTTCTTCACTAATAGTTCCCTACATGAGTGAAATACTAGGTCTAGACAAATTAAGCAAGTCACTTTAGAAATCCAAGAAGGCAGAAACAAAAGTATAATTGTTCATGATAGTTAACTATTCATTAAGGGAATTAAACAAAACTTCAAATACACTTATATTTTTATTATGTATTGTACATATAACATATATGTATATATATTATATATGAATTTTAATTGACTCCTGATTTGTATCTACTCACAGCTAAAAGACTTTCCAGGAAGTTACATAACAAGTATGGATTAGAATTAATGACCTCCAAGGTCCTTTCCAGTTCTGACAATCTTTGATTCTATGAAAAGAATTGATAGGACAGAATGAAAAGAGATTTTTTTTAACCGAAGCAAGAGAAAGAGTGTGTCTGAACTTATTGTTCCACATTTGCTGATGTCAAGGATGACACACACAATGCATCAGGGAAGATGTGTGACTTCTGAAAAGTTAGGGAAGATTTCAGATAAGTCTGGAAAAATTTATATGAACTTATGCAAGGTGAATTGAGCAGAACCAGGAAAACACTGTACAATAACAACAATTTGGTTAACTATGAACAATTGTGAAAGAGATAGCTACTCTAATCAGCACAATGATCTGAGAGAATACAAAAGACTCATTTGAAAAATGCTATCCACTTTCAGAGAGAAAATTGATGGGTTCTTACAGCAGAATACAGCATACATTTTTAACTTGCTTTATTTGTCTTGTTTTTTTGGTGGGGGAGTATAAGGAAATATTTTTGTGAAACTTTTCATATATAATTAAAATCATATTACTTTCTGTCTTAATGGGTAGGGGAGCAGTTGGTGAGAGGGAGAGAATCTGGAACTCACAATTAAAAAAATAATGTCAATATAAGTAAAAAAGTATATTTTTAAGAAAAGAAAACCTATAGAAGGAAACTAGAAATATCCCTTCAATATCAATTTCAGTTGGAAGAGTTGGGAATTGGGGGAGAGAAAAGGTAAATGACAATATAAATTACCATGCTTCTTAAGATTGGAGCCAAATAGGAATGGAAAACAGAAATTTTGAGCAATCTCATAAATAAGTTCTCACAGATACTTGTAGAGACCCTGAAGGAGCAGGTAGGACTGTAAGATAAGGATGAAATAAAGCCAAAGATTTGAACAAGAGACTGTGTCAGGGCTCTAGTGGTAAAAATAATGAGTATTAACTTTTATCCTTGCTGTTTTCTTCTCCCCTTTCTTCCGCTAGTCTAGTGTAATATTATAAATTGCAGGGTTTGTATAAATCTCTTAGAACTAGAGGTTTCAGAAATAGAGTACTCTATGAGCTCAGAGCAAAGGTCCTGGAGTCAGCTCAAACAAAGAAATAGAAAAGTTCTATTACTCTATTACTTCAGCTATAAAATTCTGAAGTAATAGGACTTATCTATTTTTGTTTGAGCTTTCTTTGTTTACCACTTTCTTTAGTGGTAAAGAACTGGAAACAATCCATTGACTAAAGAATTACTAAATAGGGGTAACCAGGTGGCTCAGTGGATAGAGCACCAGCCTTGAAGTCAGGAGGACCTGAGTTCAAATGTGACATCAGACATATCCTAGCTGTGTGACCCCAGGCAAGTCACTTAACCCCAATTGCCTCAGCAAAAAAAAAAAAAAAAAAAGACTAAATATATTGTGTTGTAGGAATATAATGAATTGTTTCTTTTTTTTAAATTTTTTTTAAATTTTTTATTTTATTTTATAATTATAACATTTTTGACTGTACATATGCATGGGTAATTTTTTACAACATTATCCCTTGCACTTACTTCTATTCAGATTTTTTCCCTTCCTCCCCCAAGCCCCTCCCCCAGATGGCAAGCAGTCTTATATATGTTAAATATATTACAGTATAATTTAGATACAATATATGTGTGTAGAACCGAATTTTTTGTTGCACAGGAAGAATTGGATTCAGAAGGTAAAAATAACAGTTTACATTCATTTCCCAGTGTTCCTTTTCTGGATGTAGCTGGTTCTGTCCATCATTAATCAATTGGAATTGGATTAGCTCTTCTCTATGTTGAAGAAATCCACTTCCATCAGCATATATCCTCATACAGTATCATTGTTGAAGTGTATAATGATCTTCTGGTTCTGCTCGTTTCACTCAGCATCAGTTGATGTAAGTCTCTCCAGGCCTCTCTGTATTTCTCCTGTTGGTCATTTCTTATAGAACAATAATATTCCATAACATTCATATACCATAGTTTACCCAACCATTCTCCAATTGATGGACATCCATTCATCTTCCAGCTTCTAGCCACTATGAAAAGGGCTGCCACAAACATTTTGGCACATACAGGACCCTTTCCCTTCTCTAGTAGTTCCTTGGGGTATAAGCCCAGTAGTAGTATGGCTGGGTCAAAGGGTATGCACATTTTGACAACTTTTTGGGCATAATTCCAGATTGCTCTCCAGAATGGTTGGATTCTTTCACAACTCCACCAACAATGCATCAGTGTCCCAGTTTTCCCACAGCCCCTCCAACATTCATCGTTATTTGTTCCTGTCATCTTATAATGAATTGTTTCTAACCTATAGGGAATGATGATGAACATAAAAAAGAAAGGGGAGACTTACATGAAGTGATGCAAAGTGAAGTGATTGGCTCTAGAAAACTAGATATGCAAAAGCTATAGCAACATAAATTTAAAAAAATCTAAACTGAATGCAAAATAATTGTAATGATCAAAATTAGGCCAAAGAAAAGAGAGAAGAAAATTCCTCTCTTTTCCCCTCTTCACAGAAATCTAAGACTATCTGAATAAAACATGACATATATTGTTAAATTCTGTAGCTGTAGTAAATTTTGCTGAACCTCTCTTTTTTTAACATCTTTTTTGAAGATGTTGTTATAAGAGACTGATCTCTTGGGAAGGAAAGAGGAAATGGGAGGATCAGAGAGAAGAATATATTTGGAAATGAAAGTGATTTAAAACCAAATATTAAGACAATTTAAAAAATTAAACAAGTTCCTCAAAAAGGACTGGAACTTAGCCATATATATTTCCAGGTGACCAAGGCATACATGGAATGGAATTCTAACACTGGAAAATTTGTGTAAGTCTTTTTACATGTGGACCGAGAAACCTGAAATGCCTGGAAAAGCTAAGACACTAGGCCTAATTGTAGATCTCAATTAACAAAGGCTTAAAATTCAACCTGCTTTAGGAACTGCCAAGCTGTGAGTGTCTATTCAGAGAATCTTCATTTGGATAGAAAAAAGTTTCTGGGTTGTTTTGTTTTTTTTTTTTTTTTTTTAAATTTTGTTTTGTTTGGTTTGGGCAAATAAATATTTGAAGGAGGGCGTAACGTGAGAGGGCCATGCTGTTGTTATGATGCTACTGATACACACACATTGTGCTATTATAGCAGATGTTATCAGGCTACATTATCATTAGGCTTCCAAGGTAACCTGAGGCAGCAAAGCTATTGACTCAGCACACCTAACACTGGTGCCTCTGTCCAGCTCAGGCACTGTAACCCAAGAAAACAGCATACCTCACAGAGAATTTTCTTTAGCCGCTGACAGCAGCAGCAAACAGCATGGAGTTGCTGGGTAGAATTAGTTATTGGTAATAGCAATCCTATCCACAGAATCTAACCAGGGAGTATACCAGCCAGTTACCAGAGACTTCTGTTTTGGCTTCTTAAGTGTCTTATCTGGGGATTTGTCTGTAAGGTTCTTGTCTCTGAATGAGAAGTCTTGTAGGAATTATGAGCATAATGCCTTGACCTCGCTCATCCTCCCCTCGGTTTTTTTCTTTTTTTCCATTGGATTTTATAACCTAGCAATGCTTCAATGTCAACGTGGAAAACAAGGCTGACTCCAAGAATGCATCCATTTCCTTGCTCGGCCCTCCTTGCCTGCTTTGGGAACACAAGCGAAAATGTGCCCTTTGATCAACCCAGTCCAGCTGACACCCACTCCACCATCTATGTCCAGCCCTTGGCCAAAGCTAGTGGCCATGAAAGTCACCCAGGAGGACCAGAAGAAATCCTAGAGGAAAAGCTGAGTTCCTGTACTCATTCAGAGAAAAATGGCAATACAGGTAACCATGCTGTTGCTCAGCTTACTCCTGTTCTAGAGGATCTGCCTGTATGTCCAGCCGATGAGCCAGACTGCAATTCAGTTATGTTTCACACTTCCATACCCAGACCATCCATCATTGAAATGTCAAAGGTGAGTGCCTCTCAGTTCTACAAATTGGTAGTAAAAGGGATCAGTGTTTAATAGGCTCCTTGAGGGTTTTTGTATCCCCATTTCCTGGTATAGTGAGTGTTGCATAGTTGGTATTTTCTATGTTTATTGATTGAACTAGTGAATTATGGGAAATAAACTCTTAGTATCCTTCATATTTTGGGGAACTTTTTGAATAAACTGAATTTGACTCTATCACTAATATGACTTATGATACTACCATATACCTATTCAAGACCTCAGTTTCTTCATTCAAAGAAAAGAGAATGAGGAGATAAAGTAAATGTTCTGAGAGGTCTTTTCTAGTTTGAACAGATCTATATTATTATAATATCAATCTCCTCATCAATAACTGGATCAAGCATCTCTTTCTTACAATTCTAATCATATAATGTAGAGAATTAGAGATATCTATATTTGTGTCCCCTTTCCAGACTGTAAGCTCCATGAGGGCAGGGAATGTATATTACTTAAATTTTTTATTTCTCCTCCCTCTACCATATAGGACACTCTCTGCATATAATATGTGCTTAATAAATATTTTTATGATGGTCAAATGAACATTGACCTTGAAGGGAAATAATACCTTCTGGAACACTTCAGTAAGAATTCATTAAATCTCTCTATATATGTATTGTTCACTTTTTAGATGGGAGAGGAAGAGGAGTGAGGTTGGACCTGTGATTTTATCTTTCTTCCAACATAGATTAGTGACTATTTTGCAATTTATCTTTAGAGAGTTTCTTGGGTTTCTGACAGATTAAATGACTTGTCTAGGCTCATATAGCCAGCATGTAAAAGGCAGAATTTGAATATAGGTTGCTCTGATTCCATGTCTAGTCCTTCTGTCTATTGTACTATATTGTTCCACACTTGTCTGAGACTACCAAGACCAAAAAAATATGGTGTGATGTGTAAAGAGAAATCTATCTCTTGACACTCTTAGGAAGTATTCAGTGGATGAGGAGGAAGGAGGTCAAATATAATGAGTGAAAGATAAAAGGTTTGTTATTTGAATTGTTGCAAAATGAACTTTCCAGAGGACTCCATGTCTATGAAGAAATTGAACTGATGTGGAAAAAAAGTTAAGAATGTGGATGTTTTTAGTATAATTTTCTGAGCCTTTTGATATTATTCAGCAATAATTTTGTCTTGGAAAAGTTTATAGTTTTCATTAATACATATTTGAAACTGGACTAATGGTGTTGACAAAATGAATATGTATATTTTTGGGAATGGTGAAGCAAAGATCCTTCCTTGGTGTTTGGTTCACTGGGATAGTTTTTGAAATTAGAGAAAGTTTGAATATTTAATAAACTTTAACAGAGTGACTCTGCCTAAGTTTCTAGAACATTAATAATTGGAAACATCCTAGTAGAAGATAAGTAGTTACTTTTCAAAGATGCTGTAGCAAGGATTAATTCACTGAGCAAAGGATTAGACTAAATGATCTTGGATCAGTTCTAACCCCGAGATTCTATGATCTTCTGGTGCTTTTCTTGGGCAATGTATCTACTTAGATTTCCTTAGTTGCCAGCCTGGAACCCCAGATTCTAAAGTGAAAACCCCAAAATATGATGACATGACACTGTCACTCTTTTCTCTACTCTTTTAGCCTAGCACATCACCTCCTTTGTCCATTCAGATTCCCAGCTTGTAAAGCAGACAGCTTCTTGTTCTATATAACAGCCAGACATATTTCTCCTTTTTTCTCAGCTCCTTAATTAGTTTTCAAATAGCTCCTTTTTTTCAGATATCCCTTCCATTTGATAAGTTTATGAATATATTTTATTTATGTATCTACATTTATCATCCATCTATCCATTTATCTATCTATCCATCCATCCATCAATCCATCTATCTATAATTCTCAATAGTAGAACATATTAGGCCCTCTATATGCTGTAACTTCAACAAAATTTGTATTTAATGACACGTTTCAGAGAGTGCAAATAACCAGTCAGTAGCTTTGGGTGCACAATTTGTTGCTCCTAGCATCATTACCAAAAGCAAGATGGTATCATGCAAAAAAACATTGGGTTTGTCATGAGTCCTATGCCTGCTAATTAATAGGCAAATTATTCAACTCTCTGAATCTGAGTCACTGCTTCTTCTTATCTACTAATTGGAGATAATACTTGAAACACTATTATAACATATTACAGTGAAGAAAGCACTTTACAAAACACCATATATCCATGAGTTATTTATGATTTCTTTGTTCTTAAAGGATTGTGTCATCTTAAGTGTGGAGACCTGCATTAAAGATGTGTCTTATCACTTGCTGTACAGATCACAGTCCTGCCCCACAACTCTTGTCGTAATGTTCTCTCATCTAGAGCAAAATTTCTTAAACTGAAGGGCGTGACTCCATAGAGGGTCACATAACTGAATTGTAGCGTTATCCCCCAAAATTTGGCAAGAGTAAAAGGTTTCTGAATGCAGTGACCAAAAATTAATACAAAATCAGTTCATAATGAATCTGAAGTGGTTCTGGAAGCACTTTCCCATTTGTATACCATGACTTCCCTGCAGCTTAGTTCTGAATATACAACAATGCTGCCACAAACATCTCATCTCAAATTAAAGTTGGAATCATGTACCAATTTCTTGGGAGAAAAAGGGATCTTGAGTGAAAAGAGTTTAAGAAGTCCTGATCTAGAAGTCATAACATGATAGATCTAAAGATCATATAGTTCAGGGGTTTTTGATCTTTTTAGCATCATGGCCATCTTGGGCAGTCTTGTGAAGCTTATGGACTTCCTTAGCTCTGCTTCTTGGCTTCCCTGGCTTCCTTCAAATCCCATTTTCTACAAGAAGCTTTTCTTTAATCCTCCTTAATGCTAGTATTTTCCCTTTTCTAGTTTCCTTGCCTATCTTCAGCTTCCAATCCCTCCAGTATCTAGCATATTCCTTCTATTGCCCAATTTACCCTATATGTAAACACACAGACACATACACAAACACATAGTCCATAAACAATTGCTTGCATATTATCTCCTCAATCAGAGTGTGAGCCCCTTGAAGAAGAGATAGTCTTTTGCTTTTCTTTGTATTGCAAACACTTTGTACAGTGCCTAGAACACAGTGATACTTAATAAATACTTGTTAACTGCTTGTGCCTTCTTAAAATGATATTTTAAAAATTCATATAATACATGAGATTACAAAGGAAAATAATTATTTTAAAATACATATATATATATATATATATATTTTTTTTTTTTTTTTTGGCTGAGGCAACTGGGGTTAAGTGACTTGCCCAGAGTCACACAATTGAGAAGTATTAAATGTCTGAGGTCAGATTTGAACTGAGGTCTTCTTGACTTCAGAGCTGGTGCTCTATCCACTGCACCACCTAGCTGCCCCTAGATCAGGGATTCTTAACCTGGGGTCCATGAACTTTTAAATATATGTGTATGGGGTCAAAGGAAGAATCCTTGATCTAATCCAATCCTCCCACCCTGGATCTATTTTACAAGTGATGAACATGAAGTCTAGAAAGTTTATATAGAGTTAGAGAATTATAGATTTAGAACTACAAGAGCCCCTAGAGACCATCTAGTTCACCTCTTTCCCTTTTATTTTATGAATTAAGAAATTGAAGTCTAGAGAAATGAATTAATTTGCCTGAGCTGACAGAGGTTATAAGATGAGAGGTGGTCCTTTGACACCAAATCCAGCTGTCTTTCTCCTTCATCATGTCCTTGGATAGAAATAGTCATAAATTTTTTTTTCAATTCTGCAACCAAATTGCGTCATTAGTAACTTTCTTAGCTTTTCTAAGTGTCTGTCTTAGGTCTGGGTATACTCACTATCTTGACTTCTCATAAATTGATAATATTTTATTAATGGTAGCATGGAAGTGCTTGAGATCTTCCAAAGAACCACACCAGAGAAGTGCAGGGCTTTATTATTATCCTAGTAATTACGCAACCACAAGTTTTCCCTCGGCTGATGATGAATGATCTTCTATTATAATCTTGCCTGGCAGGCAAAAATATTTCCACTTAGCTTGCACCGATCTACATCATTTAGGCTGTCTTACTAGAGACAACAAATTTTAATAATGTTCAATACCAGGACATAATAATAGCTAAGAAATGGGGACATGTCTCTCTATTAGTCTTCAGCTCCCTGGTGCTCATGCTGGAGGGTGATTCATTACAAAAGCTTTGAAAAACCTGAAATAACATCTGGTCTGATAGGAAGGCCATGTGGACTGAGAGGAAATGAAAGGTCTTGGTTTATTTTTGTATGTGTGAACAGCCAGGCCTTCACATATGAAAATGTGTGAACTTATATTATTTAGTCATCAACAGTTTTTAAACCCACAAAATCTTGGAAAATCAAGATTGGGAGGATTTCAAGACTTTTTATTCTATTTTAGGGACTTTATTTTGAATGGTCTGTGATTTTGTGCATTTAGATATTCCTTCCAGCATGAGGGATTTGGCTTGAGTAATCTAAAAGAGACCTTTTCCCTCACCCCCACTCCCCAGTTTTAAATCTGTCTTGGTCTAAGAATGCATTATACTGTTCTTCCAGTGATTAACATACATAGGCCTAGTAGACTTCAATTTAAATCAACAATCCTTTGTCATAAATATCTTGCAAATGAGGATCTATAATCCCCAATTGAAAAATGGTCAAAGGATCTGAACAGTTTTCAGAAGAAGAAATCAAAGCTATCAAAAGTTATATGAAAAAAATGTTCTAAATCACAAATAATTAGAGAAGTGCACATTAAAACAACTCTGAAGTACCACATCATACCCATAAGATTGGATAAGAAAAGGAAAATGACTAATTCTGGAGGGTATGTGGGAAAATAGGTATACTGATACAGTATTAGTAGAGCTGTGAACTGATCCAACCTTCTGCAGAACAATATGAACTATAGTTAAAGTGCTATAAAACTATACATATCCTTTGACCCAACAATACTACTAAAGTTATCAAAGAAAAAGGAAAAGAAATCATATGTACAAAAAAATTTATTGTAACTCTTTTTGTGGAGGCAAAAATTGGTAATGGACATGATGCCCATCAATTAGGAATAACTAAACAAGTTATAGTATTGGATTGTGATGGAATACTATTGTGCTACAAGAAATGATGAAGAGGATGACTTCAGAAAAACCTGGGAAGACATAAAAACTAATAAAAAGTAAAGTGAGAACAATGTGTATGATAACAAGTAATTTTGTAAGAATGATCAACTGTGACAGACTTAGCTCCTGATGAAAAAGACTATCCACTTCCAGATAAAGAACTGATGACTTCTGAGTGCAGATTGAGACATACTTTTTTCCACTTCCTTTATTTCTTTTGTTTCCCTCCTCAAACGTGGCTAATATGGAAATATATTTTGCATGACTTCATATGCACAATGGGAATTATATTGCTTGCTTTCTTAATGGGTGGGGAAAGGGGTGGCAGGAGTGAAAGAATTTGAAGCTGAAAATTCTAAAAACTAATTAAATTAACAAAAAAGAAAGTGGGACTTAAGCTAAGTACTGAAGGAAGAAAGAGAGGTAGAGGTGTGTAGGGTAAATATTCCAGGCTTGGGGATCATCTAGTATTACAAATGTAAAGATTTGGGAGAGGGAGTATTTGGTGTGAAAAGCAGCAAATAAACCAGAGTGGATAGATTATGGAATATGTAGAAGGGAGAAAAGTGTAAGATGACTGGAAAATTAGTAAGGATCAAGGTTGTAAAGAGGTTTAAATGCTAAACAGAATTTTATATTTGATCTTAGATAACTGGCTAGCTGGAACTTTAATTTAAAAAAAAAACTTCAGTGAAATCATTTCAGCAATTGAATGGAGAATGGGATTGGAATGGGAGAGAAAAGACAGGGAGACCAATGTTTTGGGACAGATAGTCTGAACTAGATTGAAGTAAGGAGATCAGAAATACTCTCCATCATTTGAACAGTCTGTGATCCTAAAATTATCTTGGAGAGCAGTGAAATGGTTAGAACCCTGAATCTGGAGTCAGAAAGATCTTCAGACACTTCCTAGCTCCATGGACCCTTGAAAACCTGAAAGTGCTACATAAATGTTAGCTATTATTATTTTTGAAGATGGAGGTCCTACAAAGAACATTCACTTCATTTTTAAAAAACAATAATAAATTGAGAAATGAAAATAAAATTGAATTTTAAAACATTTTTTAAAAATGAGGATCTAGGTTGATCAAGGGTTTTGATTTTTGATAGCATTAAAAAACCGAAACATTACCTCATTCTTCCATGGGATCCAAATACAATTTTCTCGGGTCTTTAAAATTTTAATGTTGAGAACTAGAAAGTGCTAAATCCGTTCTGTACTTCCCACTTTGTCTACAAGCCCAAATAAGTGATGAGTAAAATTGGGGTCTTGGAGGTTCCTATCCCATTTCATCAAATTTAAGCCTTGCAAATTTTTACTATGCCTCTCATTTCTGCCCAGATAGAGAGAGATATGGCCAAGTGTACTGAGACACAGGAATTTTCCAACCCAGATATTCGGTTGCATCACTCATTCGGAAAAGAGAAATAAGTTTCTTGGCTTCTATTTCAATGGAAAGACCATGATGTAGTACAAAAAGCATGAGCTGAGGGTCAAAGGAAAACTGTTTTAGTGTACTAACCTTTCCCAACCCTCAGTTTCCTCAGTGGTAAAGTCAAAGGTATGAATTTGATGATCTCAAAGATTCCTTTCCAAAGCTATGATTCAATCTCTTACTTCAGGGAACTAGTGAAGTTTATGGAACTTTTCATGGCTGTAAAAGTAAAGTTATCTAACTTTGTCAATATACACAAACTTTAGATGTCAAGACTGAGATGCACAAGGTTTCCAACATAGAAATAAAAAGAAAAATAAATGTTTCATACCAGAAGAAAAACAATTAGAGAAATAAATATTTCACCAAATGAGTTGAAATTCTAAAAAAATAATTTCACTTATACTAAAGATGACTGGAGATTTTTTATTTTTTTTTTAAGTTTGAGGAAGGATATTGTTATGGAGTAGGAACTGTAATAAGAGGAAAACTTGTTTTTGAATAGCCAATTTTAAGCTCATCAGACAAAAAGATTCCTACATTTTATGTTTTTTGCTCCCTTTGTCCTTATTTTAGTAATGAAGATTTATTTGATAAATGGACAAATTAGTCTTTCTTAAGGTCAAGAATTCCCAACTGAAGTTCTACCCCTAGTAGTATGTAAACTTTGATGGGGAAAAAAGTGAATGTGTTTTTTTTTTTTTTTTTTTTAATAGAATTAGCTTCCTTTGCATTCTATGCATTTAAAAACATCATTGTAAGAAAGGGTCCATAGGCTTTACCCAATAGTCAAGTGGGTCTGTGTCACAAAAATCCCTTGTTCTTGACTAATGTTTCTGAACCACAGAATAAACAATTAGGTTTTAATCCATTACTAAGGCACAGTCTCCAAAATACTAGGGGCTGTGAAGTTGGAATTTCCATCATCTTGGTTATGTAATCTACGATGGCACTTTAGTTAAAAAAAAAAATTCCACTTGCTGGATGTGCTGGAAACTGCAGAATTCTTATGAGCCAGGAACCACGGGAGCCATTTGAATGAATGTGCTATATCAATCATAGGAAATTAAAGATTCTTTCCAGCCAAGAACATGTGCTAACCTGATTTGAACTGCCTGTAAGCTTTCCATTCATGATTCCTTCTTTCCAAAGGCAGAACAGGACAGATCACCAAGTTAACACTTTTTCCAATACAAGGCTGAAACATTTGGTTTTGTAATTCTGTACCAAGGGCGGTGAGAGGTTGGACATTAAAACCCCTTTGGAAGGGAAAGCCAATATTATAAGGACAGGACTTTTATGATCCTGGTCTGGAGAGGGTGGTCCTCCATTCAACTAAATAGAAAAATTATGGGTCAGGTAAAACTCAAATACCCAGATATGACTGGATTCTTCATAGTAAAGGAGGAGTTTGCCCAAATTATATTGAAGAGAAGGGAAAAAGAGGACAATAAATGTAACTATGGCTAAAATTAAGACCCAGGGAGTTTCTTACAAATCACTCCTTTTGGCTCATATATCCACCTAGAGGATTTCCTTGGGAATATCAGAATTTGTTCACATCCAGTTCTGGAAAAGGTATAGGAGGGCCCTCAGCTTTCTTGGAAGTTTTCAGACTAATAGCACTTCAACTATGTGATAGACTTTATTTCACACAACAGAAAACACAAAATAGAAAGGACTTGGACCCAAGCTCAAAAATAGTCAAAATATCTTTTCTGTTCTAGCAAGCTCTAACTTTACTAAAAGACCAATATAATCCTTCACATTTATAGTATGATCCTGTGGTTGAGACCCTAAATAAAGGGAAAATATGTGGGGGCCTCTAGAGAGTCAACTCTACTTCCTCTAAACCATATAACCTGCAGTGCTAATAGGTGAGCACAGTCTGGGTTTGATCATCCATATTTTAGTCTTATTGTATGCAGTACCTTGGCTGCAGATTCTGCTTTGTCTCAGAACTCTCCACTTGATCCCAGATCTCCTTTTTTTCTTTCCAGATTTTGTCCAAGAGTTCCTCTGTGTCTGGTAGACTTAGCCCAAAAATTCTTCCACTTGTACCTTAACTCTGACATTATTCTCTTACTGTTTCTGGACACTGCTCTTCCCATGCCCCCGAAGTTCTTTGGAGAGGCTTACTCTTAATGGAGACAAGCCCGACTCTCTATAACTTCTTTTTCTGAATTCTCTTCAGAGTTAGAGACTCCTACTTTGGACTTCAGGAGTCCAACCTACAGAACCATATGTGTAAAGTTAAGAGGCCATCTAGCCCAGCACTTTAATTTTTTCATTCAGCTCTGTCAGAGCTAAAAATGATTTTGAAAACAAAAGATATTTACTCTTTTGGAAGAGGCATGGTAGATAAGTTGATTCTGAACATCAGAAGAAACTAATTTTTATTTTTTTTCTTTTATTATAGCTTATGCATGTAATTTTTCAACATTAACCCTTGCAAAAACTTCTCTTCCAACTTTTCCCCTCCTTCCCTCCATCCCCTCCCCTAGATGGCAGATAGCTCCATACATGTTAAATATGTTAAAGTATATGTTAAATATAATATATGTATACATATTTATATATTTATCTTGCTACACAAGAAAAATCAGATTTAGAAAGAAGGTAAAAAATAATCTGGAAATAAAACCAAAAATGCAAGCAAACAATAATGGAAAGAGTGTAAATATTATATTGTGGTTCACACTCATAAGAAACTAATTTTTGGAACAATCTAGTTTCAAGGAATACATAATTCCCTCAGCATCTTTGGTTCAAGAGGATGATTATAAGGATCCAGATATGGATGGTTTAAAAAAATGTCTTCATTGCTTACCTGAGTTTACACTTCTTGAGGATGGTCTGATTGTCTAATGTGTTCTGATGAGGGAGTCATTACTCACCAGGATCAAAGAGGGCTCATAGCAGCTCATAAATGGGATTTGGCCATGCTCCATCCTCTCAGCTATAAAAGTACATTTGGTCTTTCTTCCTGAAAGAAGTAAGTATGTCAGGAAGCTGGGCTGCATACAAGCATTTGGGGTCCACCTAGAGTAGAGTTTGAATGGATACTGAAGTTGGGAGTCAGAAGATGTGAAAGAACATAAACTATCTCAAGTGAAGGTGCATCTGGATACTCCAGCCTTGTCATGCCCCCAAGTGTAAGCCATGTCCTAGACCTCTTTTTGTCTCTGTACCCTCTCATTTGGTTATTTCATCAGCTCCCGCTGGTTTGATTATCATCTCTATATACCTGATTTCCATAATTTTTATGCAGTCCCACTTTTTTTTTTAGAGTTCCAGTCTCATAACATCAACTACCTTTTGGACATTTCAAAAAGGATGGCCTATGGGCATCTCAAATTCAACTTGTTCAAACAGAATTCATCATTTCCCTCCAAACCCCTCCATATTTTGAACTTTCTTAATACTATTGAGGGCATTGCCATCCTTCTAGTAACTCATTTTCTTTTTTTTTTTTTAATTTTTTTAATTATATATATATATATTTTTATAATATTATCCCTTGTATTCATTTTTCCAAATTACCCCCCCTCCCTCTATTCCCTCCCCCCGATGACAGGCAATCCCATACATTTTACATGTGTTACAATATAGTCTAGGTACAATACATGTGTGTGAATATCATTTTCTTGTTGCACAATAAACATTAGAATCCGAAGGTACATGCAACCTGGGCAGACAGATATTAGTGCTAACAATTTACATTCACTTCCCAGTGTTTCTTCTCTGGGTGTAGCTACCTCTGTCCATCATTGATCAACTGGAAGTGAGTTGGTTTTTCTTTATGTTGAAGATATCCACTTCCATCAGAATATATCCTCATACAGTATTGTTGTTGAAGGGTACAGTGATCTTCTGGTTCTGCTCATTTCACTCAGCATCAGTTGATTTAAGTCTCTCCAGGCCTCTCTGTATTCCTCCTGCTGGTCATTTCTTACAGAGCAATAATATTCCATAACCTTCATATACCACAATTTACCCAACCATTCTCCAACTGATGGACATCCATTCATCTTCCACTAGTAACTCATTTTCAAAAACTTTGTGTTAAACTCACCTCACCTCAATTACTGTCCATCACCATATCTTATAATCTCTTTCTCTAAGAATGTATAGATGGATCTTAGGTGTTTCTCTCTGTCTCCACTCACAGAGACACTATCTTAATTTCTCATCTCTTTCTTGGTAGTAGTCTTCTAACTGATTTTTCTGAAACTAATCTCTTCCTACTTCAATCCCTTCTTCCCATAGTTGGATGTGGGGTATGTTCAGGGAAGACCAGTACCTCTGGTATAAGGATTGCTGAGCTCTTGGGAGGTTGCCAGGGCTGCTTTTCATCTTTAGTATCCACCTGATCCACCTAACTCTCACCTGAGACTCCCAAGAAGCTGTAGAATGCACAATGGCTACTCCCCAGTAAACCATTTCAGCAGGCTGGCTAAATCAGGTTGAAGGGAACCAAGGAGTCTCAAATACTACAATGAACTGGCGGATGTCTTTCCCAAGTATATGGAGACAATTTGTTATTGGATGCAAAGGCAGTTAAAGCAGGATCTGTGGAGAGCTTGGAGCTTAATTAGTCATTGAAGAAACCAAGGTCATCTACTACATCTTTTTTTTTTTTCCCTGAGGCAATTGGGTTAAGTGACTTGCCCAGGGTCACACAGCCAGGAAGTATTAAGTGTCTGAATCCAGATTTGAACTCAGGTCCTCCTGACTTTAGGGCTGGTGCTCTCTCCATTGTATCACCTAGCTGTCCTGTATCTATTGCATCTTGAACCATTATGATCCATCTTGACGCTAACCTGCCATTGACAGTGATGAGATGAGACTGATGACTTTGTGCAACTCTGCCTTACTTAAATCCAATCTACGCCTGAATCAAAAGACATCATCCATACCATTTTTCCAATTTCTATTTATCTCAAACTACTGTGATTTGATGGGGGAGTGATGAGGCAGCAGGTGTGGATACACAGGGAGCTCTAGTCACAACCCTGCCAACCTAGACAGGTGGCCTAGAACGTAAGGTCATCTCACTGGAAGCAGCAATAGAATTCGGCAGCCCACTGAGAGTCTGAGCAGCCTTTTAAGGATCACACTGCTCACCTCTGGGTGTGAGGAAGGAGATAGAAAATGTGCCCTAAAAATTGTCTGCTTACCCAACCCTGACCTGATTACCATGGCAGGCAGGAATCTGACCCTGTTGAAACACAAAAGAAGTACAAAAACTTCTGCAAAATTGGTTCCAGTCACCACTGGTACCTTGTAGAGAAGATACTTTGTAGACAACACAAAAACCAGGAGAACTGAAAGATGAACAGCTCTTGTCATGAAAGCACTCAACAGGAAATGCATCCAAATAACAATGCTGAGTGAAACAAAACTGGCAAATAAAGGCCAACTTACATGTTTTCCTGGAGTAGCCACAGTGAAAGAAATCACTGTGAAGCTGATATACATTTAAAAAAAATTTCAATAGTATTTTATTTTTCCAAATACATTTAAAGAAAGTTTTCAACATTCATTTTTTAGGACTTTTTGTTCCAATTTTTTTCCCTCCCTTCTCCCTAAGACATCAGGCAATATGATATAGGTTAAATATGTACAATTCCTTTAAATTCTTTTTTATTTGTCATGTTGTGCAAGAAAAATAAGACCAAAAGGGAAAATACATGAGAAAGAAAAAACAAAATGAAACAAGCCCCCCAAAAGGTAAAGATACCATAGTTCAATACACATTCAATCTCCACAGTGTTCTCTCTGGATGTGGACGGTATTTTCTCTCCCAAGTCTACTGGAATTGCCTTTAATCACTACATTGTTGAGAATAGCCAAGTTCATCACAATTGATCATCATTTAATCTTATTACTGGGTATTGCGTTGTCTTAATTCTGCTCATTTCACTCAATACCAGTTCATGTAAGTCTTTTCAGGCTTTTCTGAAATCACCTTGTTCATCATTTCTTATAAAACAATAACATTTTATTATATTCATATACCGTAACTTATTCAGCCATTCCCCATCTGATGGGCACTCAATTTGCATTTCTTTGCCATTCCAAAGAGCTGCTACAAACATTTTTTGCACATGTTTGTCTTTTTCCCTTTTTTATGAGGATACAGCTCCAAGAGTGAGACTGCTGGATCAAAGGATATATATTATTTTATAGCCCTTTGGGCATAGTTCCAAATTGCTCTTTAAAATGGTTGGATCATTTCACAATCTCTGGTTTAGTTTTGCACTCAAAACTTATCTAGTAAACAAGCTTGTATTCTTACCAAAAGGAGTGAATGACAGGCTCATGACAATACTATTGCCATTTGGAGGAAAGTGCCATACTACTGTCATCAATGCCTATGTTCCCACTATGACAAACGCTATTGAGTTAAAAAAAATATGAAGACCTGGGAGACTTTTATTATCAATGTGTCAAAAAAGAACAAGCTCATAATTCTGAATGACTTTAATGCTAGAGTAGAACCTACCAGACATGGTAGGCAATCCTTGGGAAGAATGAAATTGGAAACAGCAACAGTAGTGGTCTTATTAATGAAAACATATATCTCATCAGATGCACCCTCACAGCAAACATCTGTTGTGATTATAAGGAGAAGAGACAGACAGGATGTGACAAATAGGACAGAATGTGTGGTGCAGAGTGCTGGAATGATTACAGACTTATCTGCTCCAAGATGAATATTTGCATTCAACAAAAGTGACAACTCCAAGGTAAAAACACTCCCAGAAGAATTAATGTCAACAGATGAGAGTGTTTCTCTGAAAGAGTAATTTGCTGCTAATTTGGAAGGTAAGTTGAGCCAACACACAAATGACAAACAATGGAGCAGAAAAGAAGTGGGAAGCTTTTAGAGTTTAGAGAATACAACAATGCATTTGCTCATTGTGTCAAAACACTCACAAATAACAGGACTAGTTTGATGAAAATGATGAGGAAATTCAGAAGCTGCTAAATGAAAAATAAGAATTCCACAAAGTGTACCAGCAAGATAGTTCATATCTAAGGAGGCAGCATCTAATTCCACCAAAAGTAAGGTACCTGCAAGGCTTAGAAAAATGCAGAATTCTTAGCTCAGTAAGAAAGCAGATAAAATTTTATTGTTATGCTGATACTAACAATCCCATGATGCATGGAAGGCTATTTATGGGCAAATATCTATGGTACATCTTTACTATAATGCAACTCAACTCAGTGCTGATGAAACCACAATAATTAGTGATAAAGATATGAATATAGAGAGATGGTTGGAAATTTCCACTTTCATCAATCAATACTGAAGCCATTGACTGTTTGCCACGGATTGAAATCAATCCTTCCCTATTGAAGTTCCAATTGAAGAAAAGATTTTGAATGCCATTAGACTTCTTTTGGGTGATAAAAATGGGATGCTGATTTTATGCCAGCTGATATTTATAAGGTGGAGGGTCTATTGCTTACAATTTTATAAATTATATGGCCAGAGGAGATTATGTCCCAGGTGTTTAAGGATACCTCAATTGTCCATCTCTATAAAGGTAAAAGAATAGATCGTCCTGTGTCAATCACAGACAGGGGGGGTTCCTCTCTTTTAGTCATTGTTGGCAATATTCTTTGCAGAGTTTTACTTAATAAGTTGATATTACACCAGGAAGAATGTTATATCCCTGAATGCCAGTGTGGCTTCAGAAAGCACTGAGGAACAGTTGATAAGGTGTTTGTGGTCTGACAACTCCAAGAGAAATGCTAGGAGTGAAGAGCGGTCTATCCACAATATCTGTAGATCTGACCAAGGCCTTTGATACTATCAAATGTCAAGGCTTATGGAAAATTATATCAACATTTGGTTGACCAGAAAAGTTCATCAGTATTGTATGTCAGATTCACAATGGCATCTTTGCCTAGGTTCTGGACAATGGAAAGTACTCTTGTGCTTTCCCAGTCACCAGTGGAATAATAAGGCTGTGAGCTTTTTTCCCTATGCTTTTTGGCATGATATTTTCAGTTATGTTTTCAAATTTCTTCCATGAGGACAAAAATGGCATCAAGGCCAACTATTGCACTAATGGTAAATTCTTCAACTTGAAAAGGCTATAAGCCAAAAGTGGAGGAAGTGTCAGTGCATGATTTTTTTTTGTTTGCATATTATTGTGCATTCAGTGCAGCCTCTGAGGATAAGATGCAACAAAGTATGGACCAATCCTCTGCTGTTGGTGGATAGGATTGTCTGGGATTGTAGGTAAGAAGAATTGTAGAGACTGAACATGGATGATTTTTAAAGAAATTTGGCAGTGAACATAGATTTTGAATGATAGGTCAATGGAGTAAAAAGTCAAAGGTAGACATTTTTGTTTATTTTGCTTTTATGATCAGAGATATTTGAGCATGCTTGTGACACCTTGGAAAGAACCAGGACAAGTCTTAAAATGAGGGAATGGATTGTATTATAAGAATTCTAAAGCCACTTTTATCTATATAATTTTAAGATTCTGTCTTGAATGTTCCCAGAGAACCTGAAACTTGATTCCTTGTCATTGGTTAGAGTTAGCTATTGCCATAGAGATAATTGGGGTGACTGGCAAGAGGAGGAACAGAGAAGACTGGATCACTGACAAATATCTTGAAACAAAACAAAACAACATGCCTTTAACCACAGAACATCTGAATTCAAAAAGTTTAAAGAATTCTTTGTTAAGTTTGAAATTGGTGATGGAAAGAGTTCTGGATCTGGAGTTAGAAAACCTGGATTTGAAGCCTGGATCTGACCGTGGCAGGATAACTTTGTTTTTCTGTACTTCAGTTTCCTTATTTGTAAAATTAGGGGTTTGAACAAGATAGCCTCTAAGATCTTTTTTTCAGCTCTAGATCTATGATCCTATTTTAATCCTTAAAAGTCTCTCCTACTGCTATGGAGAAACCATTTTGTGTTCATGAATAATTTGTCAGTTGATGAAGGAATCACATTCCTTCTCAGAATGTTTTTAAATGCATAAAATAAATTACTCTTATTTAGTCATTTTAGTCACATCCAATCTGTGGCCTTATTTGAGATTTTCTTGGCAAAAATATTTGTTTGCCATTTCCTTCTTGAGTTCATTTAATAGATGTGGAAACTGAGGCAAACTGATGTGATTTGCTCAGGATTACGGAGCTAGTGATTATTTGAGACTGGATTTGAGTTCAAGAAAATGAATCTTTCTGACTCTACTCCTGGTACTCTATCTATTGAACCTGTCCCATAAAATAAATATAAATAACAAAGAAGAGATCAAAGATTAGTGAAAATAGTGGTGTAATTATTTTTCCATCCAAGTTCACCAGCACCCATTGCAAACTATTTATGGACCACTTGTGGGTATATAGAGAACAGATTAAGAAACATTTACTAAGTGCTTGCTTACTTGAGCACTTATTTAAGTGCTTACCTGCTCCTAGCTTGCTATTATCTCTTTAAAAACAGCTGATAAAAGATTCAGGTGTAATTATCATTTATGAGTCACTGTGGTGTCTGGGGGAGGATGTATGAAATTAGCTTTCATCTAGGAGAATCCATAAATTAAAAAATGAAACAAAACAAAAACAAAACTATGGAGAAATAGGAAGAAGGTGAGGAGAAACTTCTTTATGATTATAATTGTCAACTTTTTTTTTTTAAGCATTACAAAGTCATTTATCTGGAGGAGAGAAGGCTTGAAAGAAGCTGGAGTAATTGTTCTTTTGTAAAGGCTGGAGAGAAAAGCGACAAAAAAGATGGAGATCTTTTTTTTTTTAATGAAACTATTATTAATTGTTTTGCAAAGAGGAAGAGAACGTTCTTGTGAAGAGACTTTGTTAAATTAACAAAATGGTTTATATATATTTTTTATTTTTTATTATTTTAATAGTTTTTATTTACCAGATAAATGCATGGGTAATTTTACAACATTGACAATTGCCAAACCCTTTGTTCTAATTTTTCCCCCCTTTCTCTCCCCCAGAAGGCAGGTTGACCAATACATGCCAAATATGTTAAAGTATAAATTAAATAAATATATGTATACATGTCCAAACAGTTGTTTTGCTGTACAAAAAGAATTGGACTTTGAAATAGTGTCCAATTAGCTTGTGAAGGAAATAAAAAAATGCAGGCAGACAAAATTAGAGGGATTGGGAATTCTATGTAGTGGTTCATAGCCATCTCCTAGAGTTCTTTTGCTGGGTGTAGCTGGTTCAGTTCATTATTGCTCTATTAGAACTGATTTGGTTCATCTCATTGTTGAAAATGGCCACATCCATCAGAATGGATCATCATATAGTATTGTTTTTGAAGTATACAACGATCTCCTGGTCCTGCTCATTTCACTCAGCATCAGTTCATGTAAGTCTCTCCAGGCCTCTCTGAAATCATCCTGTTGGTTATTTCTTACAGAAAAATAATATTCTATAATATTCATATACCACAATTTATTCAGCCATTCTCCAGTTGATGGGCATCCATGTAGTTTCCAGTTTCTGGCCACCACAAAGAGGGCTGCCACAAACATTCTTGCACATATGAGTCCCTTTCCCTTCTTTAAGATCTCTTTGGAATATAAGCCCAGTAGTAACACTGCTGGGTCAAAGGGTATGCACAGTTTGATAACTTTTTGAGTATAGTTCCAAATCATTCTCCAGAATGGCTGGATGCATTCACAATTCCACTAACAATGTATCAGTTTTCCCACATCCCTCCAACATTCTGCATTATCTTTCCCTGTCATTCTAGTCAATCTAACAGGTGTGTAGTGATATCTCGGAGTTGTCTTAACCTGCATTTCTGTGATTAATAATGACTTGGAGCATCTTATGACTAGAAATAGTTTCAATTTCTTCATCTGAGAATTGTCTTGAACTAAATGGTTTTAAGGCTATGTTCTCAAAAGTTATGTCACCTGCAGATTCGTTGAGTATTTGAGGTAACTGGATATTTCTTACAGATAAAATATTTTAAATAATTTCCATTATTAATTTATTAAAAATGTCAATAGCTTTAATATTTAGTTAATGCTAAGAAGTAAAGAGGTCAGATAGATATGAATAAATACTATTGGAATAAGAAGTTTCTTCTGGGTTTTTTTTTGGGGGGGATGGTGAGGTAATTGGAGTTAAATGACTTGTCCAGTTTCTCCCAGCTATTAAGTGTTAGGTGTCTGAGGCCAAATTTGATGTTGGGTCCGCCTGACTCAAGAACTAAGGTTCAATCCACTGCACCCTCTAGCTGCTCCAACTTTCTTAAAAGAATAATATTTAATACATTATGTTGGGGGTCTGGGCCTAGTTGAGTAATTTAATATATTTGTAAAATTTTATTAATGCATGAGAAAGTATAGAAATGCACCCTTGGATTATCGAAGAGTCAGGATTATTAAATTAAACATGAGATAAGTCAAGGAGGAAGTTGAGGTAAGAAAACCTAATAATTCTTGCTATTCTATGATCCTTATGCTATCTCAGTGCCAAACAACTATAGACCCTAGACTACACTTTTTCTTAGCTCACTAGAATGCTTTTGTGACCCGGATATTAATTTTCTTTTCAATTCAGACATTATAGGCACCTCTAGTCCTTCAAAATCCCCTAATTCAAATTCTTAGTTATAATTTTAGGTTTTTCCCAAGGAAAATTCACTCTCTACCTATGCATAAACTTTCAGCTCTAATCTTCCTTCTTTTTCTATATCCCAAACAGGAAGACATCAGTCTGTGCTATGGAACCAACACAGCAAGAGCCAATGATGAACCCAATCCTGGTATTATCGCTGGGTAGTATCAGGGAAGAACTTGGCTCCTGGAATATGGCCTTTGATCTTATTATGACCTTTGTGTAGTATATTTTGGGTTATACTTTTTTTTCCTAAGGTCCCAGACAGTTTCTACAATCTGTGACTCCACAATACCATAGAGGACTTTGTCTTTTACTTTTTCCTTAGAAATGGGATCCTCACATCTCAATATCTCTCTTTTATTTTCATTTTATTCTTATTATAATAACTTTGGAGTCATTTAAAGAATGTTTAGGGAAAAAAACTTTGTTTAAAATTCCTTGTGTACCATCTTGATCTCTTCAAATATATAAATCTGCAGGTGCTCACTATACAGAACAAGATATCTGACTCCATTTTGTGTCTGAGGGCAAATGGCCAATTCATTTGGCATTTTACCTATGTTTATCTGAGAGCTGCCTAATGGCTTCCAATCTCCTGGATCTAGGATCCTGTGGTTCTGGGCTTGGAAATAATCCTAAGGGAAAAAAATCCCTAAGAGCAAATCTCTTAAAATATTTCAGAACAAAGATGTCATTCTCACTTGACTCCCTTTTTCTTGCCAATCACTTTGCTGTTTGAATCCCCTCATGTTTCTTTCATGGCAAATGATGGATTATATCATATTTCAGGAGTAAAACGCCAATGTTAGGAAAAATTAGTATTTGGAAAGAGATTTCTGTCTATAGGAGAAAATTTTGTTTAGTCATTTCAGTTAGGTCTACTTGTGATCCCTATGGGTTTTCTTCGCAGAGATACTGGATTGCTTTGTTATTTCCTTTTCCAGTTCATTTTACAAGTGAGGAAATTGAGGCAAATAGGATTAAATGACTTGCCCATGGTAACACAGCTATTAAGTGCCCGAGATGATATTTGAACTCAGGAAGATGAATATTCTTGACTTCAGAGCTACTGCTACATCCACTGTGCTACCTGGCTGCCCTTAGAAAGAACTGCCTTATATTAATAATACAAATAAGGGGGCAGCTAGGTGGTGCAGTGGATAGAGCACCAGCCCTGAATTCAGGAGAACCCGAGTTCAAATCTGGTCACTTAATACTTCCTAGCTGTGTGACTCTGGGCAAGTCACTTAACCTCAGCCTCCCCCAAAAATAAATAATTAATTAAAAAAACCCAAATCTATTAAAAAAAATAATACAAATAATTCAAAAATGAGAATGGTTAAAAATCACACATGGAATTTTATCTTTTTTATTCTGGCATTAACAGATTAAAAAAAAAGTTTTCATGGCCTAGTGGATAGAGGTAGGACCAATATCTGCTAAAGCCTCTGCTATATAGATTAGGTAAGGTTTTTCCCTAAAAGAGTATATATATATATATCCAAATCTTAAAGAAACTTTATACATACATATATATATATATATATATATATATATATATATATATATATATATATATATATATATATATATATATATATATATATATATATTGTATGTGTGTGTGTGTGTGTGGGCAAAATCTCTTTAAGATATAAAGATATCTTTATCTTTAAGATATAAAGAGATTTTTTTTATATGTATGTAAAATCTCTTTAAGATTTGATTAATCCAGGGGACTATGGCTCATACTGTTGAAATAACTTCTTGGTCATAGAAATAGAAAATCCCATCCCACAAAGGTGTTATAGGTTGCTCAGACTTACTTCATGATTCTGACTAAATATACCAGCCACCATGACAAATGTAGAGGCAAGTAAGCAGCGTTTAACCAAATGAATGCTGTCTCTTTGCTGAATATTCTTTCCATGTTACTATTATATAAATGTCCTCTTGTTAGATGGGCTAGTCATTTTACTTATTTCCTAAGTCTGATCCACTGGACCAAGATGAGTTAGGTGTGGACAAGAACAGAGTAGTACACAGACTTAAAGTCAAGAAATCCTGGATCCACATTTTGCCTGAGAAATTTGCCAATTGTATAATTTTTTTATGCATGAGTAATTTTTTAATAACATTATCCCTTGTATTCATTTTTCCAAATTTTCCCCTCCCTCCCCTAGATGACAGGCAATCCCGTACATTTTACATGTGTTACAGTATAACCTAGATATGTGTGTAAATCCAATTTTCTTGTTGCATGTTAAGTATTGGATTCCGAAGGTATAAGTAACCTGGGTAGATAGACAGTAGTGCTAATATTTTACATTCACTTCCCAGTGTTCCTTCTCTGGGTGTAGTTGTTTCTGTCCATCACTGATCAGCTGGAAGTGAGTTGGATCTTCTTTATGTTGAAGATATCCACTTCCATCAGAATACTTCCTCATATAGTATTGTTGTTGAAGTGTATATCTTCTGGTTCTGCTCATTTCACTCAGCATCAGTTGATGTAAGTCTCTCTAAGCCTCTCTGTATTCCTCCTGTTGGTCATTTCTTACAGAACAATAATATTCCATAACCTTCATATACCATAATTTACCCAACCATTCTCCAATTGATAGACATCCATTCAAATTCCAGTTTCTAGCTACTACAAAAAGAGCTGCTACAAACATTTTGGCACACACAGGTTCCTTTCCCCTCCTCAGTATTTCCTTGGGATATAAGCCCTGTAGTAACACTGCTGGATCAAAGAGTATGCACAGTTTGATAACTTTTTGGGCATAGTTCCAAATTGCTCTCCAGAATGGCTGGATTCTTTCGCAACTCCACCAGCAATGTATTAGTGTCCCAATTTCCCCACATCCCCTCCAACATTCATCATTATTTGTTCCTGTCATCTTAGCCAATCTGACAGGTGTGTAGTGATATCTCAGAGTTGTCTTAATTTGCATTTCTCTAATCAGTAGTGATTTGGAACACTCTTTCACATGAGTGGATATAGTTTCAATTTCATTATCTGAGAATTGTCTGTTCATATCCTTTGACCATTTATCAATTGGAGAATGGTTTGATTTCTTATAAATTAGGATCAATTCTCTATATATTTTGGAAATGAGGCCTTTATCAGAACCTTTAACTATAAAAATATTTTCCCAATTTGTTACTTCCCTTCTAATCTTGTTTGAATTAGTATTGTTTGTACAGAAACTTTTTAGTTTGATGTAATCAAAATCCTCTATTTTGTGATCAATAATGACCTCTAATTCTCCTCTGGTCATAAATTCCTTCCTTCTCCACAGGTCTGAGAGGCAAACTATCCTATGTTCCTCTAAGAGAGAGAGAAAATATCATCCCAGGAGAGATATAATGATATTAGAGATGCAATTTGTATCTTAGTTCTCTGATTTCAAAAACTGTGTTCTTTCTAATATACCAATTATTAATATCAAATAGTAAGAGAGAAATATTAAGTAGGAGTCATGTCTTTATTAAAAATAATGAAGAGTTCAGGATATGAGCTTAATAAAACTCCACATATAACCGTTTTGTGTACACATTCTAAAATTTCAGGTTTCACTATATTTTTATTAAATAAATAAATAGTTCATTTGCAGAGGTCTCAGTGGAATAGGATAGATAATAGGAAAATGTTTTAAATCTGATTTAAATGTAAGGTATATGCTTTAAAAATATACAGTAGTTTACTTTCTACCTGTGAGAAACAGTGGAAAAAGCCTTGGAAGTGGAAATCTTCAACATAAAGAAGATCCAACTCACTTCCAGTTGATCAATGATGGACAGAAATAACTACACCCAGAGAAGGAACACTGGGAAGCGAATGTAAATTGATAGCACTACTGTCTATCTACCCAGGTTACTTATACCTTCGGAAGCTAATAATTAATGTGCAACAAGAAAATGGTATTTACACACATATATTGTATCTAGGTTATATTGTAACACATGTAAAATGTATGGGATTACCTGCCATCGGGGGGAAGGAGTGGAGGGAGGGAGGGGATAATTTGGAAAAAATGAATAAAAACAAAACTAAAAAAAAATGAGCTGCTCACATGACAATAGCAAGGGACAGCAGGTGGGGGTAGCCTGATACCCCCATGATACTGGAAGAAAGTAGGGAAGAACTACAGTATCTTTGATAAGTTCTGTGTGGCAAAATTTTGGGAGAAAATAAATAAGTTGCTGTAGGATGGATGGGCAGGGGATTGGTTATAATCTACATTAGAAACAACTCTTAAGTGACTTGCTCAGGATCACAAAGACAAGCCAGCTTTCTAAACACTATGCGTGTTTCCTCTCCAGGTACTCGGTGGAAAAGCAAATAAAGGAAATAGTGGAGCTGGTTTCATTGTTTGCTTAAAGGCAATAAGAAATATTAAGAAACCCTAGGCAAGTCATTTACCCCTGACTGCCTCACAAATAAAAGAAAAAAAAGAATTATTAAGAAGTATCATTTCATAATATATTTCATCTTTCACTTCACATAATAAATATTTGCAAAAAAGAACACTTATATGCTAGTGTTGCTGAAGATGAAGGAGGTGAAATTAAAAAATACTTTCTCTACAAGAACCCTGTGATAATTCCAAAATAATTATTCTTCTTTTATGAATAAAAAAACTTAGACTTAAACAATTGAAATGGTTGGCCCAATCTGAGATGGGACTTCTGACTCAGAGTCCAAGGCTAAATTCCTCAAAGAACTGGAATTTGCCACAGTGTTAATAATAATAACAATAGTTAATAATTGTAGAATGCTTATTATGTGCTAGACATTGTGTTAAATGCTTTAAATTATTATGCCATTTGTTCTGTCAACACTTATCATGATAGCTGGTGCCCTTGGTATAATGATGGACACAAATGATGATGCATAGAACAAAAAAACATTAGAAAATGTGGTTCAACCAAAAATGTTATTCCCAGTTAGAGCAATATGAAGAATTTTTTGATGAAAGACTTAGTTATTCTCAGCAATACAACAATCCAAGCTAATCACAAAGGACTCATGATGAAGCCTGCTATCGCCTTCCAGAAAAAGAATTGATACTGTAGACTGCAGCATGCTATTTTTCTCTCTCTTTTTAAAAATTCTTTTTTACATCCTAGTTTTCTTGTACAAAATGACTACTTTGGAAATATTTTACATGATCGCAAATGCATAAACTAAATTGGATTGTTTATTATTTCAGGGAGGGGAGAAGAGAAGGAGGGAGGGATAGAATTTGGAACTGAAAACTTTAAGAAATGTTTTTAAATGTAATTGGGGAAAATAAAATATTATAAAAAATAATAAGATCCATAGGATGGTGTATAAAAAGAAAATATCAGTTAATAGATTCTTGATTGATGAATGAGAGAAGGGGAAGTAGAGGGAACTTGAGTAACATGTTTTCTATTCTAGAATTTTATGGAATCAGTAGTATGGTCCAGTAAATGTTTTAGTTTTTAAGAATAAATGATGTATCCACCAAAAATAAAAGAAAATAAAAAGTATGGTTCAAGATAAATGAGTGGCCAAAAGCTTGTCAATGACTCATAAATCTCAGGTTTTGTGTGCTATACTTTTTAAAAGAAGAGCATTGAAAGGTACTAGACAGTAAACATTGAAAAACAGTGTAAAACATGAAATTAACTCACAGGACAAGAAATAGCTAGTTACTGATGTAGAAATCATTTCTGAACAAGTATGGTGGGGTATACCTATACCTGCTCCAGTGGGAGAGGTGTCTAGACAAGGTGAGGTTTATGGATCATTGGGGATGGGGAGTTCTGAGTACAGTAGGGAAAAGACAACTTGGTGTCTATAATAAGTACGGGACCAATACGGGACCAATACAGTAAGCTCCTTCATGTAGGGATTTGGGGAAGTGGGCAAACGAAGATGACTGAGGAGGATTCTGCAGGTCAGAAATGGAGCAGGTCAAAGCTTCAATACTAACCAGTGTTGGAATTGGGCCTGTGTGTAGCCGTTGCACTTTCAGCCTGGAGCTCAAACTGGGGAACTTAGTCTCCAAAAATAAAAACAAAAAGAAATCATTTCTGATCAACTATTTGTGCCCAGGTAGATGATAGAATAGTTAGAATAAATGGTCTAGCTCAAAAGAAAGAACAAAGATGGAAAGAGGATGCTCCAATGCTCCAATTTGACTTGTTCAAACCAACTTAAGAGGAAAAGAAAAATGGGAAAATGTATAAAAAGCATTGATTTTGATCATCATTTCTTACAGAAGGTAGACTGCTAATAAAAAGCAGATGTCATAATGAGGAAATCAAATGAAGCTAGAAACTAACTCAGCTTTAAACAATTGATCTTCTTGCAAGGAAAAGCTAAAGCAGTGAAAGAAAAGCATTGATTTAGAGGATAAATTCATTGTGCGTTGATAAGAAGAGTGCAATGCAGGCTAGTAAAAGAGGATCAGAAGATGCAAAAATGAGGAAATGTAAACAAGTCTCCAGAAAGTCAAATTTTGGTTCTGCTATTTCATACTTATGTGTTCATCTCTTGATTGCACTGTGATGACCGCATTAGCACCCTGGATACCTTAGAATCAGCCCAAGTCAGGATAAGCAAAAGTCCTTGGTCTTTATTCTTTATTCTTGGTCTTTAGTTGTAGAAGTGAAGGGGATGCACGTAGGATCTCTGTGACCTCTGCTCTTCATTTCCTGCCCCAAAGTGACCCTGGCTAGTCTTACTCCACCCCTTAGTGTCCCTCCCACAATTCTCTGTATACACCAAATGATTGGGCCAGCACAGGATAGTGGGAAGGGCCGTTTCCAAGCATATTCTTCTAGAGTATTGTCCAATCAGTAATTCTCCTTAAGTGCTTAGTTGTCTGACCTCAATGCATCAACTCAGAGTTTCAGCTCTTTACATCTCCCGCTTTCTTTTCTTTTAGAACATAGGTGGTCATGCCATCCCTGACTTCTCAGGGAGTTGAGAACCCCAAAAAGGAGGTGATCACCACCCCTGACTTCTCAGGAAAGGAGATGAAAAGCACCAAAGGGAAGTGAGGATTGCTAGTGGGTTTTTGGGATGAAGGGTCTTACTAGAAACAGGTATGCACAAACCCATCAGCATGGGAGTTATTGCACAAGCACATAGCAATAATGCACAGGCTATTAGTGACTCCCCTACAGCCAGTGCAGGCTCAGTGTGGTGTAACAAACATGAATTGTACATGCAAGTAGTGATATAACAAACAATATAAATCAACATAGTGTTGTAAAAGATTTCTAGAAGTCCTAGAAGAAGGGTATATAAACAATAATCACACATACGCCTCCTTCAGCAGCCAAGAGAGAGTCCAAAACCAATCTATTGTCCATTGCTTCACGTATCAGGGAATCCAATGGTCCCCACAAGTTTTTGAAGTCCTGCAAAAGTCTTTTTATGTGTTAGGGAATCCAATGATTCCTGCAGATTTTGAAGTTCTGCAATAGTCTTATCATTTCTCAGAAAATCCAATGAATTCCTGAGGGTTTTCAAGTCCTACAACAATCTTATCATGCCTCAGAAAATCCAATGATTCCTGAGGTTTTTCAAGTCCAACAACAATCTTATCATGTCTCAGAGAAGCTAATGATACCTGAGGGTTTTCAAGTCCTACAACAATTTTTTTTTCCATGTCTCAGGGATTCCAGTGATTCCTGAGGGTTTTGAAGTCCAACAATTTTTTGATGTCCATGAGTCAAATGCCATAACTGCCTGGCTCTTTCAGTGGTGGGCACAGTCAGCAATGGAACCACCCAATGTTTCTTGGGTCTTCTTCATTTCAAGGGTCTGCTCCATCTCTCTCTGATGGACAAGGCAAATAACAGTGTATTGGCACCCAACTGATTCCTTCTCCATCTGTAGAGATATAAGCAAACCCTCTCGCCCAAGTAGTTAACCTATCTGGTGCCTTCCATTCACTACTTTCTGGGTCTCTCCACATTACCTGGAGATTGTCTAAAAACAGTGGAGCTGCTCGCACTGGACACTGCCCTTTCAGTGGGTTATAAAACCTGTCTGCTGGAGCCAGTGCATCTTTGTCAAAAATCAAGAAGTTAACAGTATAAAGGGCTAGATTTAGTAGTTCTCTAGAGTTACCTGGGGCTCCCTCTTTCTTTTGTTTTTGGAGGAGTGTCTTGATGTCTCTGTTTCTCCTCTCTACTATTGCCTGTCCTTGAGGATTAAAGGGTATGCCAGTGGTGTGTAAAATCTTATACTGTGCACAAAAGTGTGCAAAATGTTTAGAAGTATATGCAGGTCCATTATCTGTTTTTATTGCTTGTGGCACACCCATGATTGCAAATGCTTTTATAAGGAATTCAGTGACCACTTGGGCTGCCTCTTTTGCTGCTGGTATTGTAAAAGTGAATCCTGAAAAACTGTCTACCACAACATGGATAAAAGATAGATGAACAAAAGATTTATAATGGGTCACATCCATTTGCCAAATTTCATTGGGTCTCAAACCATGAGGGTTCTTCCCTGAAGGGAGTGTAGGAGTGTAGAAAGGAATGCAAGCTGTACAGGCTTTTACTATGCTCCTAGCTTCCTCTCTTCTTATCCCAAATTGTAAACATAAAGCTCGAGCAACCTGATGATATTTAAAATGAGATTCTTGGCTTGAAATAAAGAAGTATTGGCCAACATAGTCAGAAGGCTATCTGCATTTGAATAACCATCAAAAATAGGACTTGGAAGTCCTCTATGAGAGTGGACATGCAAGATATAAATCTTAGCTGGATGCTTTCTCACTTGCTCTTGAAGTTCCTTAAAGAGCTGATATATATTATGCTTCAAATTTTATTTGGGTTGTGGCAATTCTTTGTACCACACCTACTGAATAGGCTGAATAAGATATTATATTTATATCTTCTGGATAATAAAAGCTAGAATGATTGCATACAATTCATTCTGCTGAGTGGACTGAAAAGGAGTTCTGTTTACTCTCTTTATAGTTAAGTCACAAGAGTATACAGTGCAAATATTATGTTTGGATGCATCTGTAAAGATAGTCCTTTAAGAGGAATTTTAGAAACATTTTCTTCAAGAATCCATCACCAATTGTATAATAGTTTGGTTATCTTTAATGGAGACCCATGTGTAAAATTTGGAGCCATGGCTAATAAAATTTGCCACTCTGGGATGGTTTCACAGCATACATTAATTTGTGCATTGGTATAAAAGGTGTATGTCTTGTCAGGTCTTATCCCAGATAATTGTACGGCTCGCTTAATGGCCTTTAATAAAATCCTAGCCACAAGCACTGGGTAAGGAGTAAGGCTTTGTTCTGGTTATGCTGGGAGGTTCACCTACTCTATCACACTGTCTCCCTGATGAAGGACTGCTGTGGGTGCCTATTGTATAGCAAAAACTGATATTTCTAAGAGTTTTTGAGTGATTCTTTCAACCACATTGGATAAAGCCAGTTCAACTTCTCTCAAAGCCTCTTGAGCATCTTTTGTAAGCTGGCGTAGTGAGTTTAAAGCACTGTCTCCCCTTAATATGCCACATAATGGTTGTAATTGATAAGTAGTCAAGCCTAACACTGAATGCATCCATGGGTATCTCCTATCAATTTCTGAGTCATTTAAGGTGTTTAGCTTCTCTGTTCTTAAGGAAAGTTTTAGTACTGTAAGCACTTTAGGGTATATTTTATATCCTAAATATTGAAATATTGAAAAGGAGCATGTCTTTGATTTCAAATTTGCAATTTATAGTTCCTTAGTGTTTCCATGGTCTTTTGTAGACATGCTTCTAACATTTGCTCCTCAGGTACACATCCCAATATATCATCCATGTAATATAATAACATTACTTTTGGAAATGATTTTCTTACTGGAGTAAGAGTAAGAGCAGCAGCAACATACATTTGGCACATAGTAGGGCTGCTTTTCATTCCCTGTGGCAAAACTGTCCATATCTTTTATGAGGCTCAGCTAAGTTAACGCTGGACATTGAAAAGGCAAATCTTTTCATATCCTCCTTATCTAGAAGGATAAAATAGAAACAGTCCTTACTGTCTATAACCCAAAGAGGCAATTCTCTAGGCAATTGAGCAGGAGATGGAACTCCAAGCTGAAGAATTCCCATAGTTCCCATCTGTTCATTTACCTTTCTTAAATCAGTCAACATCTCCGTTTTCCAGATTTCTTTCTTACAACAAATACTGGGGAATTCTAAGGACTTAAGAGAAGGTTGTAAGTATCCTTGGTCAAGTTGCTCCTGTACTATATCTAATAAGGCCTGAATTTTACCAGTACCTACGGGCCACTGTTCTACCCATACTGGTGTATCAATTTTCCATTGGATAGGAACAGGTAAAAGTGTTGGCAGGCCTTCAACAGCAGCCCTGCCTAAAAAACTGAAGTACTCATTTGTAATCCTAATTGTTGTAAAATATCTCTTCCCCACGGATTGATGGGGATTTTTTCAACTATGAAAGGAGTAAAAACTCCTGTTTCACCTTCAAATATCCATCTCAAAGGGGTAGCACTAACTTCAGCTGCTTTTGATCCTCCTTTGCCAGACATGTAGGTGTCTGCTTTAATCTTTGGTCAGTGACTGGGCCAGTTGGCACTTCTAATGACTATAGAATCTGCACCAGTGTCTACCAATCCTTCCAATGGTATGCCATTTATATAGATAGTGAACATAGGTCAGTCAGCTGTCACAGCTCCTGTCTAGTATATTCCTGGATTTTGTTGCTTGGAATCAGAATCAGGGTGACTATTCACCAGATTACTCATTAGGAGTCTGTATCAATAGATCTGATATTACTACTTCTTCTGGTTGATAAGTCACACATTGTCTATCTGTATTAGTGACTAGGATATTATCCGCACATTCTCCAGTTTATGGATGGACACTGTTTTGTAAGTATTCTCAGGAGGTGAAATGTCAAGCCTACTGTGCCTGGAGACAAGGGATCTATAGGCTGGAGAGGAACAGATTTCACCTCTCCAGGGGGTATCTCAGTTTTTCTAGCTGCATACAACTCTATTCTCCCCAATTGTAATTCCTTTCTCCCATCAGGTTGCTTCCTGGCTTATTGGTCATGTCTAGGTACTGAACTTCTAGGCACTCTGTGTGTAGCATTGACTGCCATCATGCCCCAAGTGTTTTTTGCCTTGGGCCCTGGGGATGGGCCCCTCATCCTGTTTCCCTGAATCAGTCTACATTCTGATGCCCAATGGAAGCTTCTGTTGCATTTTGGACATGGGGTATTGGGTCTTGTTCTGCCACCCTGTTTTCTCACTTTGTCTCTATGCCAACATTAAGCTTTCAGATGCCCTACTTTACCACATTGAAAGCATTGACGAGTCTCTCTGGAAGTCCCTTGTCAAAAAGGGACCCTGTCTTCCCATGTTGGGATCTTGGGAAGTCTGCATCATAGCTTGGCTATAAAAGGTATTTGTGCATCTTATGATCTCCTCTAAAGTAGCATCCTTGTGTAGTCCTAATATAATCCTTCTACAAACCTCATTAGCATTTTCTTTAGCAAGTTGCCTTATCATAATCATAATGTCTGTTACTACATTTTCACCATAAGTTTGTATGACAGCTGTCTGCAAAAGTCCCACAAAATCAGCAAAGGGTTCATTTGGCCCTTGTGCAATTTTTGTGAAGGCCTCTCCCTTGTCATTTTTACTGGGGAGAAAAGCCCATGCTTTGATTGCAGCAGCAGCAATTTGCTCATATGCTGCTATAGAGTAATTAATCTGTACTGAAATGTCTGCATAAGAACCTACACCTGTTAGTTGGTCACAGGTGATTGGAAGATTAACTCCACTATGACTATTTTGTTGGGCTTGTATCCTATAGAGCTCGCTATATTCAGAAAGCCACAATAAGTTTTGTCCAGGTTCTAAGCATGTCCTTGCTATAGATTTCCATTCCCTAGGGGTTAAGACTTCATAAGCCAAATTCTGTAATAACATCTTAACATAAGCTGATGTAGCCCCATAAAGAGTGCAAGCCTTTTTCAGGGTTTTGAGGACGTTTATGTCAAAAGGAGTGTAAACTGTTGAATCACAGGATACATACCTATTTTCAAATCAGCTAAATCTTGGCGTTCTTCTGTGACTTTAAGTAGTGCCTTTTGTTATGGAATATTATTGCTCGGTAAGAAATGACCAGCAGGAGGAATATAGAGAGGCCTGGAGAGACTTAAATCAACTGATGCTGAGTGAAATGAGCAGAACCAGAAGATCACTGTACACTTCAACAACAATACTGTATGGGGATATATTCTGATGGAAGTGGAAATCTTCAACATAAAGAAGATCCAACTCACTTCCAGTTGATCAATGATGGACAGGGGTAGCTGCACCCAGAGAAGAAACACTGGGAGGGGAATGAAAATTGTGCACTAATATCTGTCTGCCCAGGTTGCATGTACTTCGGATTCTAATGTTTATTGTGCAACAAGAAAATATATTCGCACACATGTATTGACCTAGACTATATTGTAACACATGTAAAATGTATGGTATTGCCTGTCATCGGGGGGAGGGAATAGAGGGAGGGGGGGTAATTTGGAAAAATGAATACAAGGGATAATATTATAAAATATATATATATATATATATATAATAATAAAAAAAAAAAAGTAGTGCCTTTTGCAATCTAGTCATAGGAGAGGGTGCTGGTGATATCACTGCCCCTCCCACTACTCCTCCTCCCTCTATCTGGGAAGGTGAAGTTGATGGGGATGTGTCAGGAACCACTTCCAGTTTAGGCGGGGTTGAAGCTGCCTGGTCAGAGTGAGAATCACCATGCCCTTCACCACATCCTTCACCACTCCCTTCACCATGCCCTTCATCCTCACTTAACTCCACATGCCCTTTTGTGATATTGCTATTAATCCGTTTATTGTCTTCCTCTTTTTCCTCACACTTCTTCATCTGGCTGTTCTTAAAATTTTTCTTTTTTCTATAACTTGCAGGCTTCTTTAAGGCCAATTGTATTATGTTGTATATATAGAATGTTTCCTTGAAAATGGAACAAGGACCTTTATCATTGTAGTATTCACATAGTTGATCTCCTACCAGCTTCCAATTATCTAGCCCTATCTTCTTCCTTTAAGAACCAAGGGGACCTGCAATCTAATGTACCCAAGAGTTTAGCGATCTGCAACAAGTTATAATTAAACCTTGTTCCTTGATCAACTTAAGCATGCTTTCTATAGTGCCCCCTCCGGGAAGGGGTGGGAGTGGGGCTGGAGGAAAATCTTTTCCTAATATCTGCCCCATTTCAGCTAGAAAAGGTTATTAGTTTAGCCCTTAACAAAGTAAATTCCCTGTTTCTCTATTAAAATGCTCACCCTATTTCCTGGTCACCGGGTTCTTCTTCGGTGAAATTAGGGTCCTTGGTCCACACATTGGGCACCAAATGTGATTACCCTGTTAGCACCCTGAGTACCTTAGAATCATCCCAAGTCAGGATAAGCAAAAGTCCTTGGTTTTTATTCTCAGTCTTTAGCGGTAGATGTGAAGGGAACGGATGCATAGGATCTCTGTGACCTCTCTTCTTTGTTTCCTGCCCAAAAGTGACCCTGGATAGTCTCCCTCCACCTCCTAGTCCTTCCCACAATTCTCTGTATATACCAAACGATTGGGCCAGCACAGGATAGGGTGAAGGGCCATTTTCCAAGCATATTCTTATAGAGTATTGTCCAATCAGTCATTAGCCTCAAGTCTTGGTTGTCCAACCTCAGTGCATCAACTCAGAGTTTCAGCTCTTTACACTGCACAGTCCCCAGTTTCTTATAAAATCAGATTAGTTTTGATGTCCTCTGAGGTTCATTCTACCTTCAAATCTGTGATCTCATGAAAGTTTGTGGAGAGACCTTACTAATGGTGTCCAATGATCCTAAGTCTTATTGATGTAGTTGGAGAGAGGGCCACATATAGTCAGTTCTGCTTTTTTTGGGGGGGAGGGGGGAAAATGCACCTTTTGGGCAACTCAAATTTATTTCAAAGTGATTGATGACCAGAATATCTTGCTCCAGATACAGTAAAAAAACAAACCCACAGAAGATGGCCCTATATTCCCAATACCTTACAAGTTGCAACTCTTCCCACTTCCTCAAGCAAACTTCAGGTTTTTATCAAGGTAAAATGCTATATTTATTGTATATTTTCTGCTTCAATCTGAGCTGTTGACACAGGAGGCCTGAGACACTTCTGTCTAGGCCCAGAGTTTCAGCCCCCAAAGCCCCTCTCTTTAACTCCATCTTTTTTGGGGACTCAGCATAGGCATAGCAGCCACTGGAAGCTGGCTGCCACACTATTATAGTTTTATGTATTTCTTAACCATTTAATATGTAAAAAAAAAAAAAAACAGTTCCTTTTTCCTTAAAAATTAGGTTTGTGAGTAGATGCCCATCAGTTGGAGAACAGCTGAATAAATTATGGTATGTGAATATTATGGAATATTATTGTTCTATAAGAAATGATCAGAAAGATAATTTCAGAAAGGCCTGGAGAGACTTTCATGAACTGATGCTGAGTGAAATGAACAGAACCAGGAGACCATTGTACACAGCAACAAGATTATATGATAATCAATTCTGATGGACGTGGCTCTCTTCAACAATGAGATGATTCAGGCCAGTTCTAATGGTCTTGTGATAAAGAAAGCTCTCTGCAACTAGAGAGAGAACTATGGAAATTGAGTATGGATCACAACATATTTTCACTTTTTTATTGTTGTTTGCTTGCATTTTCTTTCTCATTTTTTTCCTTTTTGATCTGATTTTTCTTGTGCAGCATGGTAATTGTGAAAATATGTATAGAAGAACTGTATATGTTTAATATATATTGGATTACTTGCCATCTAGGGGAGGAAGTGAAGAGGAGAGAGGGAAAAATGTAAAACACAAGATTTTGTAAAGGTGAATGTTGAAAATTATCCATGCATATATTTTGAAAACAAAAAGCTTTAATTAAAAATAAAAATTGGGGTTGTATCTTTGTTGTAGGTCACTGATGACATTTTTTGAGTATTGTGCCCCAACCCAATTTTCTCCATAAGTCTTGTAGTTTTTATTGCATGATTTTGAATAGTGTGGTGCTTTTAGGAAAAGAATATGCCTCTTGATCTATATCTTTCCATTGCACCCAGATGGCTCTGGAGGAGATGAGGTTGGTGACTTTGAACAGCCATCTCTCATTTACATCCATTTCCTTGCATGTGAAGGCATCATTTCCCTGATGTCAAGGGATTAATAAGACAAAGAACAATAATATAAATGATTAAATTTTTTAAAATCTCAATCTGTTTTTACATGTGGAAAAAGTATTAACTCTAGAATCAGAGGACCTGAATGCTATTTCTGCTCTTAATATTCATTATCTTTATGACCTCTGAATCTGAGACCAATCACACAATCCTTGGGGTCCTAGCATGGCCCCCATTTTGGAGATCATTCTTTTTAGAATCCATACTTTACTTAGAATGTTCAGCTCTGATAACACTTACTATATGAAGCCTTTCTTCATCTTCATCATTCCCCATCTGCCCCAAAAGCTAAAGCTTCTCCCACCTCCACCAATTATCTTATGTTGATTTTTTCTGTTTCATATCTATGCCAGATACATGTTGTTGCCTGTCCTCCCAATATAAACTCCTTAAGGTCAAAGTCTTTCCTAAATCTCTGTATCCCCAATTTCTGGCTCATTGCCTAGAACGATACTGGGTAATATAAAATGCTAATTGATTGATTCAATTGATTGATTAATTTTAAGGAAAAAAAAAAACCACCTTAGGGCCTTAATCAGAAAGCTTTTTCTACATCTCCCCACTCCTAACCACTTATCCTATAGATTCTATATGTATGTTTGTCTATTTGAGAAGCTCAAATGTTTTCCCCTCTCTTGTCTTGAAGATTCCTTTGCCTACCATAGTTTTACATTCTTGCAGGTTCTACTATCATTGCCATCATCATCCACATCGATATCGATATCGTCATCATCGTTGTCATCATCATCATCATCATCATCATCATCATCATCATCATCATCATCATTTCTTTCAAATTCACACTCCAAATGTGGAAATCTTTCACGCCCTAATCCAAATGCCATCTCCTTTATGAAGTCTTCCCCCATCACTTGAGCAAAATGTTATTTCTTCCTGCTCTGAATCAACATCACACTTAGTGCCTATCTCAATAATAGTTTTCATATTCTGCCTTATGTTTAAAAGGCAGCTAGGTGGTATAATAGAAAGAGTGCTGGACCTGAAGTCAGAAAGACTCACCTTCCTGAGTCCAAAATTCCTTTAACCACATGCTAGCTGTATGACCCTAATCAAATCACTTAACCGTGCTTGCCTTAGTTTCCTCATCTGTAAAATGAGTGGAAGGAAATGGCAAATTATTCTAGTATCTTTGTCAAGAAAATCCTAAATGAGATAATGAAGAGTTGAAAATGAGTAAACAACAGTAGCAATCATTTATTAAGGAAATTTCTGAGAGGAGAACAATGGATTGAACTCCTTTTCCCTGCTAGATTCCAAGCTCCCTTAACTTTTGTATGATCATATAGAAAGCACTTCATGTATTTTTGGAATTGAATTAGGAAGTCATGTGTTGGTTTTTATCCTTAATTGCTGAAGGTTTGTTGTTTATTGAATCAGGGTCACCACTAGAAATTCTGGCACCATGAAATATGCCCAAAATAAATAGCAAAAAAAATCTTCAAATTAACTTTTAAACACAAATGTAGTTTTTTGGGGAGACCTCAGGAACAGCTCAGGCAGAACCTTTAGACTTTATATGTAGGACATAATGTCCTGGATTTCCACATGGGTGGAAAGAAATCTCAGAGGGCCTGGAGATAGCCTGATACCACAAGGCCATTGCTAAAGATGTTGCCATAAGAGGAAGAATGAGAGATGGGGAAGAATTCATCTGGGCAACAGCCCCAAGGGAAAGAAGCATCTTCTGGTATTTTCCTATTTCGATAAAATATTTTTGCTAAGTCAATTGCTTCCAAAGTGCTGAAGGAATTCAAATGCTGTCAGTACCCTCTAAATTTCAGCTCCCTAATGTAAAGCCCTGATTTTCCTGCCCCACTTTCATCTCTTTAAAGAATTTAAGAATTTGGTTCCCTTTTCCACAAAGCATCTGTCTATAAACCATTATAAATCCCACCTACTTTCTCATAGGTTTTTTTTTCCAATTTCTCATCCAAATGATATAGTTCCTTCAGTAATGTTTTAACTCTGACCATTCTGTCTCATCATATCTTTTGCCTTTTACATAATGTACCCTTATGTTTGCTATGGGTTTTGTGCTTATTAACAACTAACACTGCAAAGTAAGTAAAAGAGTGTTTTTAATTATACTCTGGGGAGGCCTGGATGAAGATGAAATTGATATTGGAAAGCTTGCTTTCATGTTTAATGATTAGAAGCATGTCGATGGAAGTAGTTGCTGTGGCGTTGTTATGTTTAATGGCTTTTTTTGGGCTGTTTTATTTACCAAATCACTTTTGATTTGACTCTTGACTGAATTACTGCCCTAGATTCATCTTTTGATTACGTGATATACTATTATTCAAAAGAGATTTTTGACAGAATCATCATTTCATTCTAGATCTTGTTGTACTGCTGGTGCTCAGCAAACCTTAGAAGGGTCAAGTCATGGAATCTATATATCTGCTGGCTTAGTGCCTGTGGTCATTTCCCAAGTTTCTGCTCTTCTAATTCCATTTCACTGAAAATTAAACTGTCATTGAAAAAGTTCTAATTCATACCCTGGCTCTGAAATAAAATATGATCTCAGTTCTGTTTATTCAATACACTCTGTATTTAGCAACTGACCCAAACTTTGCTAATTTCCAATATTAATACATTACTTTAACCTCTTTCATATTTTTTCCATGTCAAAGAACTTTAAAGATAAAAAAACCCTTGAAATTTTAGTTTTAAAGTTAGCAGAAATACAGAAGGTACAAAGTCACTAATTGCTAAGTGGCACCTTGGATAAACTGTCCGGAAAATCTGAGTTTGAATCCAGCCTCAAACAAATTCTAGCTGGGTGATCCTGGGCAAGTCACTTAATCTCTACTTGTTTTGATGTCCTAAGATAATCATAGGACCTGCTGCTCAGGGCTGTTATGTGGATCAAGCAAGGTAATATTTTTAAAGCACTTAACATAGTGACTGGCACACAGTAAGTGCCTAATCTTCTTTCATGCTATAATTGTAAAGTATTATTATTATAACATAGACGTTTTTTAAATCATACAATAAAATCTGAGGCTTGAAAAGACCCTGTCTTGGAGAAGTTCTTATGATACTTCTTAGCCCAATAGATGATAGTCATAAAAAGAAGAAATGCAGTTCCAGTGGAGGGAGTTCTCAAATCCTCGATTTCTGGAAAAATTTTAAGAATTTTTGGATTTAGACTTCCATGATGAATAAAAGTTGTACCCTGGGCAGCCCAAGAACAACATCCAGCCTTCTAGCAAGAGAAGAGGGAATTTCTGGACTCTGCTAGTCTCATAATTGCCTCTGTAGCAACTGCAAATTTGAGAATTCTGAGACCCAGAAAGAGAAGGAGGATTCTTGGTCAGGATAAACTTCTTCGAGTCTAAGAGACTTGTATAATGATTCTAGGATCTGAAAGAATTACAGGTAACTAAAGCCATGACATGGAGCAGTGAAAGACTGAGACTTAGTTCTTAGCTATGATTTTAAATATCTGGACAATGGGATTGCTTCTCTAAGCATCAGAGTTTGTTATCTAAGAAGGCTCTCAGGCTCTCTTAGTTATCTAAGGATGGTATGGGTTTCTGAGAATAAAGTAGGGTTCATTAGAATATTGGGAATTGCCTGTATCTCAAGCACATTCCCACTTCTTGCTTAGGGGAGTCTAAGCCATGAAGATAGGGATCTACTTGGGTTTCTGGGAGTAAAGTGGAATGTAAAAAGTTACCAGTTTTTATTAGGAAAGTCCAACTCCTCAGGCTATAGTATGGGTCTGTAAGAACAGTAAAATTCTAAAGAATAGTGATGAGAATCACTGGAGATTGGAGACAATTAATTGGTTTGAGGTTAGTGTAAGTAGTTTTTTTTTTTTTTTTTTTTTTAGTGGTTTTGTATTTCTGGGGAGTAGAATAAAGGCTATCCTATTTCTGATGATTTCTGTTACCTAGAATGCTTGGAGAGGATCTGAGAGCCTGAATTATGTTCTGAAATTTTCCGATAGGAATTTTGGGAAGGACAATAGCAGCCATGAAGTTTTGTTGTTTGTTTTGTTTTTCTAGAATCCATCAAATTTGAATCAAATTTTTATATGCCCAGAAACTGCAGTGCTAGTCTATATAAAATATAAATTCAGGAGAAATAAGTTTCAAAGTTTCAAAAAATCTTTATTTCCAACAAACACATTCATCTAGAAAATGATGGGAAGGTAGAGGATAAACCATAAAATGTTTCATTGGTTTTTGAAACTTTCAAAGTTTTTTTTGCCTTCTTCAGAAAGCATGGAATATTTTTAAATCTTGTAACCCAAATCTATTATGTCAGTCTTAAATAAATAAGCCAATAGCAGTGATTTAAACATTTAATTTTGACCACATTTTCTTTTTTTTTTTTGAGATAATAAGTATAGCAAAGGGATGGAAAACACTGAAAGCCGCAGGATTTGAATCTGCTGTCAGTTCCTAATGAATGTTGAACAAACACAATGGTTGAGTAAGCATATTTGCTCACTCTCTGAACTTAAGTCACAATTTCTTTCTTGGCACTAGTGTCATTGTCCCAGAGGAGATAGATTTGAGGGAGAGTCCTTTAGGTAAGGAATGATTTGGGGGAGGAATAGGTTGCCTTTTTAAACTTTTATTCAAGTAAATGCCAACTTTTAGAGTAACCCAGTCTTCTATTTGTATCTCCTAATCACTCTTGTCTTTTGAGCTGTACAATTTTAAACCAGGAGAGATTTGGGACATGTTAGGTTCTAATGAAAAGAAGGCTCTTAACATCATGGTTTGAAAGTATGTTTCCTCCTTCCTTTTAATGACATAAAACTGTCATTGACTTAACATCTCTATAGAATGAATGTTATGCTTTCTGGACATTAGGTATTTTTAGTTTTGTTCTTTTGTGAACAAAGCAATCAATATGCATTTATCAAGCACTTATTGTGCGTAGAGTTGCATTAAGTTATAGGGATACCAAAAAATGGCCCCTATGCTCTGAGAATATACATTCTAATGGCAAGCTGGAAATAAATTCTTAAAAATTATTGGATAGCTACACTTCCATGGGCTCTTTTACTCAGTATTACTTCTTATAGACACACAAATATAAATAGACTGAGCCTATGTCACAGCAATGGCTTTTTGGGATTTGATCATAATCTTGTTGTATTATATCAAAATCCAATATTGTCCTTTATCATTATCTAAACCTGGCTAGAAATGTTTAGTTTTAGAGTCCTGGAATATGAACTTCTAGGAGAAGGGGTGGTAAGTGGGTAAAATATTTGACTTAACTCCTAGGAAGTCAGAAAAGGAAACAGATCTTTGGACCATAGAAATGAAAACTAGGAAAAAGGGACTGAATTATTGTTATAAAAGAAAAGATTTCTTAAAGGAAATGGCTATATAAGATACATGTGTGTATAATTTGTATAAATGGATAGACCTATGACTTATGGAATGGCATGAAAATATACAGTGGCACCTTGGTATTAGTCTGCTTCGAAACTCATCAGATTTGGTATCTGATTCAATTTGATGAGAAAAACTTTGCTTCAGCATTTGCCACTTGTTGCTGCTATTTCCCTCAGTCATGGGCAGTACCTCTCCAGCAAGACATTGGTGGGCAGGACTGTCAGGTACTGAAATTGTGAGTCTCTGTAGGTAGGTCTGGGGGCAGTCCCTGCAGCAAATGTGGCTGCAGCAAATAGTCTCCCAGCTCCCACAACAGTAATGCTGAAATGAGTATGGGCAAGCTCAGCAGTAGCAGCAGCAGCAGGGCAGAGGACCCAGGACTTCTGGCACCCTCCAGCTGTTGTTAGCTCCAGAGCCCTGGGCTACAGGGTGGGGAGCAGGACCGTAGTTTCTGCCTCCACATGCAAACCCCTTTTTCTCCCACCAAAAAAGCTTGGACAGCATGAAGTGGGAGGAGATTATAAATTATAAAGGAGATATATCTCAGAAAGTGAATTGAGTCAAGATGGGAGGAGCTAGGCTGGGCTGGGTTGACTTGTTTCTCTGCAGCTAGAAGCCTCACTAGCCCCTTTGAGAAATTGGGCATGTAGGAATGGTCAGGCTGTGTACTGGAGATGTATTCCTTATGGGAAAAAAATTTACTCTCTGCTTGTGGCTTTTTGCCACTTGTCATGCCTTTTGGAACCAATTAATGCCTACTACCGAGGTACTGCTGTATTTCTGAAATCGGATCCACTTCTCTGTAAGAAAAATGGACATTTTTTGTTGTTGTTGATGAGAGCAAGCATTATCAGAAGTGACCCAGACTGTGTGCTTGCTTTTTCGGTTGCCCATATCAAAAATGGGTATTAAGACTAGCATTTTATCTATTTGTCCCCTTCAAGTAGGAGAGGAGATGATGATAATGACGATAGCTTTTATATGCCACTTTAAGGTTTGTAAAGTGTTTTACAAAAGATATCCCATTTTATCCTAAAAACCATCTTGGGAAGTAGATACTATTATTATCCCCATTTTACAAATGAGGAAACTGAGGAAAATTGAGATTAAGTAATTTATCCAAGATCAGAGGCTGGATCTGAATTCCAATTTTCCTGTGCTCTATTTCATCCCTCAGCTCAACAAAAAGGGATGGGGATGTGGCTGATATCACCCAAGGAAGGTTTCAAAGTTTCTAAATTGAAAATTAGAAACATATTGATTGTTCATGACCTTATTGTTCTATACCAACAATTTGTTCCTTATTTGTTCTTTATTACTAGGCTTTGCTGGCCAGAACACTTACATGTCTGCTGTTTTTTTCCCTTTACAAGTGCTTCTTCAGAAAAGTCTTTTAGTGGCACATGTGTCTCTCTTCTAAGAAGCTCTTGCACCAATTATATCCCTTATGCAGGTACACAGCCTCCTGCTCAGTCTTCTCTCCACCAGTTGGAAGTCATGTCTCCTTTTTCATACCAGCAGCATAAAAAAATGCTCCACTCTTGAATGAAAGCCGGTTTATAATTAGATTGGGTTCTGTATCATGGGAAGTTTTAATAGCTCACCTCTAACTACAAATGAGCACTTCTACTTAAGAACCACTCCTTCCCCTGAGGATCCCTATAAACACTAGTTTGTATAAACATGCTACCCTTCAATTTAAGAAAGTGTTGTGTCTAATGTAACCAAAAAGAAAAACCTTATTTGGAAGATTCCACATCCATCCTTCTGTTCTTTCTCCTCTAAAATAAAATTAATATATCCAAGTGAAATAACTCTCTAAGCCTTTATTTCCTTGGCAGTACCATTTATATTTTTATAAGGACCCCATCCCATATAATATAAGAAGGAATTATGTGATTTTCTAGAGATGATCCAATCTTTTCTCTTTCTCTAGTTCAAGTTTCAGTCTCAGTCATTATTCATTTATAATGTCTGTCTGAGATGTATGCATGGATATACATTGCTCATCAAACTTAATATTATAGTTTGATCAATGGATATTCATCACTCGATTTTTTTTCTATGTGGTTTATTAAGCCAAACTTTTTTTAGGTTTTCAAGAATATCATTTAAGAGGTTCTGTACTATTCCTGGGCTTGATGTATTCAACACAATATTACCTATAAAGGGGAACATCTAGAGAGCCTTACCTACTCTAGGGAATCCTTCTTTGATTTGAATATTGAACTAGACCTCCTTCATGATGCAAGCAAAAACTTTAGTGAACATATGTTTCTCTGTTTTATGCCCTATTTTATAATAATTAGAAGATCACTGAACAAAATTAGCTCATTGTCACATCTTTCAAGGAATATTATATATCTTTTGCATTTACATGGGTGTACCTTATTGGAGGAGAGCTTTTAAAATATAAGTTGTTTTTTTTTTCCTCTACCAGTAACAGTGTTAAAAAAATCAACAAACAATTAGAACAGCAGGATTTTATGTTCTTTATTTCAATTGTGATTGCAAAGATGTGGTTTACTATGGAACAACACTTGCAAAAAGGCTAGTTCTCGAGGTGGATATCTTTAAAAGATGTGTAGATTACTTTTCTAAATATTGTGTGTATATATATATAAGAAAGTAAGCATGTAAGTCAATAGTTATTAAATAATAGATATATTCTAATATCTATTACATTCTTGAATAACAATAAACTCTAAGGTTTGCTCCCCATGTTTTTGATACCCTCACACTTTTCAGGGTCTTTGGAGTTGATCCCCAACATTTAGCACATTGGTTACCTTATAGTATGTGCTTAATAAATGTTTTTTTCATTCATTAATTTATTTTTGCATTATTCAAGGGTCTAAAATGAGAGGCTACAGTTGTGAACTGCTAATCTTTGGAATTGTCTCATCATGGGATTTGACAGACTTGCTCTGCATTAATTGGCTACCTGTGACTCTTGATCAATGGGATCTAGAGAAGACATTTTCCTAGTTCATGAGAATCTTACATATCAGAGGGCTTCAAAAAGGCAAGAGCACTTTTAGCCACATGCAGGAAGAATGCTATAGAAATGGAAACTGTATAAGAGGAAACCCATTTTTAACAATGTCTTCTAAGTAGGAAAGCACCTGTGTGATCCATATTTGTTGAGTCTATTTTGGAGCTGTCTCTTCTTTAGGAAGGTTGAGTGTGAGGGTCATTTGTGTTTGGATCCAGAGTTTCTCAAGGGATTATAACCAGGAAGGAAGTATCAAGGATGTATACACCCCAACTGCCCAGTTTAGGCCAGTGCTCCCAGGCGTCCCTCTAATTACCTAGTACATGTCAGTGTTAAGTAGCAGTTGAGAACAGTCATTTTTACAGATGTGTTACTCTAAAAATAGCATCCCAGGCCCATAATTTGTAGTCATAAGGAGTATTTTGAAAAAAATCTGTGCGTTTTACTTGAACTTCTATATCTAAATGCTTGATATTTTTACTATATGGAAATATAATAAACACCTTTCTGTGGGTATTTAATTAATGAACAAGAAGAGACTGCAAAATAACTTGGCTATCTAATTTGGCTGGAGCATTTGATACATGAAGAGGTTAGATGTTGAATAAGTTAGAAAAGAAGGATTATTGATCTAGAATTGGAAAGGACTTGAGAGGTCATTTAGTTTAATTCCCTTAAACTAAGTCCCAGGGAACTTAAATGATTTTCCCAATGTCACAAGGTAGGAAGTATCAGAGGCAGGCCAATTCCTTTGACTACAATGTTGGGGTAGGCTTCAAATAACTAACTAAGGAGTAATGTCTTTTATACTATACAGAATAAGGAGACTGATGGACAAACACATGCATAAGGAAAATTATTTGTAGCTAGTTAGGCTATTAGGATATTCTAGGCAGATAATATAGTGTAAGTAAGAGTGGGTTTGTGAGAGGAGGGAGGATCGATACATGAGATGTTATAATAATAATAATAATAATAATAATAAGAAGAAGAAGAAGAAGAAGAAGAAGAAGAAGAAGAATACCTAGCATTTATATAGTTCCTGCTCTATGCAAGGCACTTTGTACAAAGTGCTTACAATGTATGTTATATATTGTATAATTTGATTCTCTGGTAGGTGCTTTTATTATTATTATTATTACCCCATTTTACAGTTGAGGATATTGAGGGTAAATGACTTGCCCAGGATAAAACAGTTGGTAAGTATCTAGGGCAGGATTTCAAGTTATATTTTCCTGACTCTAGGCTCAGCACTCTATCCAGTATGCTATCTATCTACCTGCCTTTAGGTGTTATAAAGGTAATATCTACATCTACATTTTATTATAAGATTGTATGTGTAATGGATAACGAAAAAAAAAGAGCGGAAGATGATTCTGAGATTTTGAGACTAGGTTATTAGTGATACCATTACAAAAATAAGAAAATTAGGCAGAAGGGAAGATTTGGGGAAAGAGGATGAGTTTTGGCATACTGAGTTTCAAATATTAAAGATATCCAGCATGGTGAGATGCTTAAACTGGCACTTTAAAAAGTCAAAAAATAAGTATTTATTGAGTGTCAAGCGTTAAATGTTGATGATACTTAGAAACATAGAATAGAATAGGAGAAGGAGAAAGAGTAAAGAATAGAGCTCCACATGTAAATTTTGGGATCCCCTGCATGGAGATCAAAACTGAGTTCATACATATAGATGAGATCACCTAGCATTAGCAAGTAGAAAGGTAATAGGAAATAGCCATACAAGCCTTCCAGGGGAACTTTGAAAGACATTAAGTCGGAAGTAAAAGGAGAACTAGGAAAAAGAAGTACCATGAAAACCAAAAGAGAAGTATCCAAAATAGGGAATGCCCAACATTGTTAAATATTATAGAAAGGTCAAAAAGGAGAGGAAATGAGAAAGGGCCTTCCCAACTATTTAGATATCATGATATAATTGCTGAATAAGGAGGTATAGAAGAGGGAGTAAGAAGCAAAGAATTTGTCAACACTCATATCTTTGTGTTTGAAAGAAAGAAATAGCATTAGGTAAGATACCCAGGAACATAACATCTTTAGGAAAAGCCATTTTTCATTTAATACCAGGAAGTGAAAGAAATCCAAGAAAGAATTAAGATGGTCAAGTTTGTTAATTCAGGGTTAGTTAACTCAGAGTTGTTGGAGAAAGTGCAATTGAAGGGGAAGTAGATAAGGATGGGTGAAGAGGGGATTAGGTTGTTAAATAGGAGAGTTTAAGGAAAGGTGATAGAAAAAGATGTTTTCCTTTAGTCATATGGTAATTCTGAATCACTAGGATTAGAGAAACAATAAACTGGATTTACTAGCCACTGGCAGAGGTAGTCCTCAAGTTGGAAGGGCTTGTAGGATAAATTGACCGAAGAATCTAATTAAAATGTTGGTTTGACAGAGGCTTTCCCAACCATACCTCCCAGGTAGAGTCTTGGGTGATTGTAAAAGGGGAGGAATGTACTTTAGGGCAGCTGCTAAGGTCATAGAATTTGAGAAAGTATCTTACACTGAATTGTTCTATTATTAGGGCCAACTCTAAGCTTAAATGTATATTGGACAAATGTTGTCCTAAGTGTACTCCTTGCTTCATTGATTGCTCCATCTTCTCTCATCAAGGCACTCTCTGTGTTCTTGCTGCCCACCAGGTCCAGTGTCTGCCACTGGGGCACCACTCATGTGCTTGGCTTTCCTGGCAGCACTCCACTTACCTGGTCTATAAAATGTATCAGTCCTTTGTTCCATCTGTGACGAGTTCTGCTATTTGTCATTGGAAAGAAGTGCCTTTTCCCTTATTATATGTCCTGACCCTCCCAACCCCAACCCTTAACATACTTACATCTTAACAAGCAGGAAGGAAGCTTTCTGGATAATGGCTGAATCCATAGGAGTTATCCTTTTTATTTCAGACATTGTAATCAACCCATGGGGGAGAGATACTATCTATTGTTTGTTACTCTTTAAGTCATAACACACAAAAAAACTATCTCTTCTGTCCATGGCTGAGGTTAATCTTGCTTATAACAGTGGGTGAGCAGGCTAGAAAAAAAAAGAATGTTGAGTTAAAGAATCTAATTTACTTTTGACCCATTTAATTCTGCTACTAAGGCCTTTTTGCAAACTAGTTTATATGAGAATTTTTTTAGCTCAATCCTTTGGCCTCATCCTTACTCTAATCAGGACACTGAATTACTAATTAGATGCGGAAGTAAGAAAGGTCAAACCTGGAGAAAATAAGCATTTTATGAGGTGTATATTTTAATGCATTGCTAGGCTAGTGGTTTAGTTTGATGGTTAAAGTGAAGATTGAGTCCAGGAAGGAAAGAACCTCAGCATTAGGAGGAATGTCAGAAGTCATTTAATCAAATCTGTACCAGAACAAGAAGTCACTGTATGATATTTCTGACTATCAGTCATCAAGCTTCTGGTTGAAGACCCTGAGAGACAGATAACTAATTTGAGATGATATCATTGTATCATATTTTACATGTATCTTATATTACTTATAATATATCATAAGACTAGAGATCAAATTTGGATTTCTTTGGAATAGGGAACTCTTAGGTGAGAAAACTCTGCACCAAAACAAACAAAAACTCCCCCCCACAAAGTTTAAGAGAATTGATTAGGACCCTGAGAGGTCTAGCAACTTGCTCAGTATGTGTTAAAGGCAGGATTTGAATCCAAGTCTTCTTGGCTTTAAGACCAGTTGCTTATCTACTGTATTACACTTTCTCTCATTGTTATGAGAATATATTCAAGTAATTTTGCAAATTAAAGTTCTATGTAAATGTTAGCTATTCAGCCTATTCCACTTTTGTACAGTTCTTAGATAACTATCCCTTTTATTGAGATGAAACTTACCTTTGTTCAGTATCTTAGTTCTGTCCAAGTTCTGCCCAAGAAAAACTCAATGCACATCTCTCTCCCATTGTCTTCCACACAGCTCCTAACTCTTAGCTAATGCAGTTGGGGTTGGGGATCTGTGAGGGAATTTTTCCAGCTAGGTTCTATGGCACAGACCAATATTTTCCAAATGGGGGAGGTGGCTGTCACTGGGAAGTTTTTGATTCTTACACAGGAGAAGGAGCAGAATGATCTTGGAAACAAACCAGATGAGGAGTAAGGAATATAGGTCGTGAGTCATTAAGCAATGATGGAAATAGCAGCAGGATCACAAAATTAACATTAACACAAAGATTAAGGGAGTTGGGGAAAGGTGAGATCTGGAGTCCAGCTGAAGTAGCCTTATAATGAAGCAAGCATGCTGAAAAAAAGTTCTCTAATTCTTTTTTATTAAAGAGCTCTTTTTTTTAAATTCAAGAACAAATTCTCATTGTTATTCATGGTAAGGGAATATTCTAAGCAATGGCACACAAAACATGAGTAAGCTCTAATTTTCTTAACAGTCTTTTAAATACTTGAGGATAACTATCATATACAGAGTCAAATATTCTCAAGATTAAACTTCCCTAATTCTTTAAACTAATCTTCATTTAACATTATTTCCTATGTTCTAATCACCTTCATCAATCTCCTCTTGACATAATACAGTTTTTCAGTGTTGTTCCTAAAATGTTTCCAGAAATGAACACAATCTATTGGATGTGGTTTGATCAGGGCAGAGTATAGGGAGACTATTGCTGCTTTCATATTTGATGATATACTTCTATTAATGCAGCCTTAAGTAATACTAGATTTTTTTTTTTGTCTGTCATACTACTGAATCATTTTGAAATGTACTAAAATTAACTGGTCTTATTTTGCATTAACTTGTGAAGTCCTCCTTTACCTACCCTATGATCACATGAATCAGAATGAATCAGAGGCTTGTTTCAGCTCAACACAAGAAACAACTTTTCTTTATATTTGACCTTTTCCCAGGGATTTTGAACCCAGGGCTGCCAATATATAATGCCTTGTTGAGTTAATATTTTGTATCCTCATGTCTATCTATACCAACCCTACCCACCCAAAGTCCCACTCACGATCAGCCTATGTCTTCCCTGGTGGTCTTTGAAATGCTTGCTTCAGAATAAACAATATTCCTTTTTATTCCTTGTCTATTGCTAAGGCTCAGGAAGCTTACTATTTAATAGGGGAAATAACATACAAATCTATCTATCTATCTATCTATCTATCTATCTATCTATCTATCTATCTATCTATCCACATATATATGTAGTTATATGCAGGATAAATAGGACAAAATCAACAAAGGGAAGACACTAGAATTAGAATACATACTCTTTGAGGGTAGGGGCTATTTTTACTTTTTTTTTTGTCTGGAAGACTATATCTATCAGAAAAATCAGCACTTGACTATTAGACAGTAGACTTCCTGAGTTCAAAGACTATCTTTTGCTTCTTATTGTATCCTAGTGCTTCACAAAATACCTGGTATATAGAATGTACTAAGTTAAATGTTTGTTGATTGGTTGATTGAGACAACATATAAAAATGTACATATAATAAATATTTCTATTGCTAGACTATTTCATATGTGTGTAGATGTATATTATATATGTACATACATATATACATACATAGATAACTATCCTAATATAATTGGAAAGTAATATTAAAGGGGAAAGCCTTAGCATTTGGGGGAACTAGAAAAGACTTTCTATAAGTGGCAAATTTTGAACTAATTCAAGGATAGAGGAGAAAGTGTAGCCAAAATGCTGGAAAGAGTGGTGAGGGAAATGATATTGTTGGAATCATGTCTAGAAGGTAGAACAAATGAAAAGGAATAAAAAGGAAGCTTGTTTATTCTGGAGCAAGCATTTCAATACTTGCAGAAAATGAGATATTCAAAATATAAAGCAATGAATTTCCATTTCAAGAATGCCTATATAATAAATACTTCAAATTGTATTCAGAGCTGTCCATGTTTCTTTGTTTCCCTATAGGTTTTCTTTTGTTCTCTCTTGTGTACTTTTTACTTTATTCTTTTTTACCTCTTCTCTCCATCCCCAAGGAGAATACAGTTAAGTGCAGATATACTCATATCTTTATACATATATACATGTATATAAATCATACAAATATATACCCATATACATTCAAATGCATCTATGTAAGAAGGTACTGTTTGTTTATTCCCTGATTTCTCTGAAGGTGGATTGAATCTTCTTTCAAAAGTTCGAGTCTTTCCATATTTTTCTAACTCCACAAGCTCATCATTTCCTGCACCACAATAATATTCCAACCTTGTTCTGATTATTAATTAGTATAAACCTATATTCATTAATATGGCTGACATATCGTATAGTTTCCTAATTTTATCTTTTGATTAAATCTATTTTGGCTTTAACATTGTCTGGGATGATTACTACTCCTGCTATTTTATGCTTTAGCTTCCTCATTTGTAAAAGCAACTGGAAAAAGAAATAGTAAATCACTCCACTATTTTTGACAAGAAAACTCCAGTGAGATCATGGAGAGTCAAACACAACTGAAAAAAAAAAAGTCAAAATTCCGGATGCTATTTTAAAGAGACCATACTACTTTTTTTTCAGCTACCTCTCATTGTTTCTATCAACTTCAAGTCTTTCAGGAATCTAAGTAGGTCCAAAAGTGCCCTATAGAGTTATTCTTTATTTCTTTAGATAGCTCCTTTTTCCTTCCTCAACAAATTGGTCTTTGAAAGCACTCCATTATTCTTGGGTCTCATTACCTTCTAAAATTCTGAGGGATGCTAGTTATTTTTCCTCTGAACTCTTTGAAATGCAGTAGGTTTGAATTTTCATGTACAATAATATTTTTTTATTTTACTATGCTATAAAAATGCTTCTTTTAAGTTCAGAAAAAATAAATAATTTTTAAATAAAAAAATAAATCTTCTCTAGCATGAATGACTGTCATTTAAGGATGGGAGACTTTAAAATGAAGTGGTCACTTTTTTTAAACAAAGGTCTCATAATTTCTACTTTATCAGCTATTTTCTTGATTATAACCTGGTCCAGAATAATAGTTCTCCTTGTTACTTCCTCTTCCTTTTGAAGAATGAAATTATTATCTAAACAAGTCAAGAGTTTGTATTGGTTTGTTTTTAGCTGAGCAAGAATTCCATCATCTGACTGTATAGTTTGAAGTGACTCACTGCTACTAAATCATACTTCCAAGATAGGTTTCTGATATTTCCCAAACTTATCATCCATTTCTTCCTATTGACCAAGTGTTTGTAATATTATCACAACATATTATTACTTGTGTTTATCTTCATCCAGATACTTTATACCATGCTTCCTTGTTCAGGTTCCTGGATTTCCTCTCAGTAACATATCTTCTTGATTAATAACTCTATTTAATCATTCCTTTTATTTATTCTGTTCCTTTTAAATATATTATCCCTTTCTGTTGCCTATTCTAATTATGAATTACAATCCATCAAGTATCAAATTTACCTTTTAGTATTATCATCTCTAGTCCACAATGCAGTTGTGTACAGATGTTAGATGTTTTGTACAGAAACAGAGTGATACAGCAGAGAGAGAGGGTAGACCTTGAAGCCAGGAAGTTCTGGGTTTAAATCATGCTTCTGGCACATATTAACTATGTAGCTCTTAGCAAGTCCTTTAAACTCTCAGTGTACTAAGTTTCAGAAACTATTCTTCATAGAGAAGGTGTTAGTCTACATTGTTAAGGATAATTTCTTCATCCAGGAGTTCTCTCTACTAATGAAATACAATTCTAATCCCTACCATCCTATTAGAGGTAATTTTTCTCTTTCTGAATGTTGCTTCCTGTGAAACTACTGATCTTCACTTTTACTCTTCTCTTTATATCCTACTTATTGCTCTTTGTAAATGTGTCATAACAAATTTAGATGGACAATTTATTTCTTTCCCCCCCTAATATTCAGTTGGAGAAGTGTTTGTAATTCCTATATCTTAATCCCTGGCTTGGAAATCCAAGTCCCTTTTTTCAGATACCATTTTCTAAAAGAGTTTTTCATTTATCATTACTGAAGCCCCTTTCATCAATTGGCAGAAGTAAGGCAAACACCATCTCTGCTACTGTAGTCTTTAGTTTTTTCCCCAAGATTACATACTTCTAAGAGATATTTTCAAGCTCTCCTGAGAAGCTCTCAGTAATATTCCAAATATATATACTAGGACTACTTGATTTTTTGTTCATAGGATCTGATTTGGAACTGATTGTCATATATACATATGTTTGTATGTCTCTCTCTCTCTCTCTCTATCTATCTATCTATCTATCTATCTATCTATCTATCTATCTGTTTGCTGTCTATCTATCTTTATCACACTTACTATTTTTCATTATTGAGTTGCCAACCATTAGGATTTACCTCTTCCTCCTGTAACTAATGCAAGGTATGTCTTCTCCTGGGAAACTTCGGATGTCTCTTATCATTCTGTAAAACACCAGAAGCTAAGTCATCCTCTACTGTCTTGGAGAAGAACTTCAGATTTACTCTGAGATCCAAGAGTTCAGTGTTCTTTCTTGGTTTCCTTCCTTGCATCACTTCTTTTACCCTCCAACCTGCTGTCAAAAAGTTCTCTCTGTTCTTGACCTCACTTGGAGTTTTCTTAGCAAGACGAAAGTGGTTTTCCATTTCCTTCTCCTGCTCATTTTACAAAAGAGGAAACTGAGACAAATAGGGTTAAGTGATTTGCCCAGAGTTATACACTAGTAAGTGATTGACTTTGAAGCCAGGAAAATCTAGATTTCATTCCTCTCTTGTATGGCTATTCAAAGTACTTTACTTCTCAATGATCTAGGTGAGTCTCAAAGACTTTAATTTTCAGAAAAAGTACTTATATGCACTGGTAAAGAGAGTATCCTCAGAGAGAGTTCTCTATGCTAGGAAAAACACATGTCTACTTCTTTCCCGATTCATTTATTCTGTAAAATCATCATGGTGACTCCTTCAACCAGCCCATTTATAACTTAGGAGATGTCTTAATGATTTGCCTGAGTCTCAGAGAAAGCAAATTACCATGGTCATATATCTAATGAGTGCCAGAAATGGGCTCTTCCAAAGTCTTCCTGACTCCAAATCTAACACTGTATTTGTTATAGCCATGTTACCTCATGCTACCTTCCAAAAGGCTATTAAATAAAAGATCTGGGCTTCTGTTTTGCCGAATGGCTTTATTTCCTAGCTTGTAACAATTATTGTACCTCAAAAATTCATCTGGCCCTAAGAGAAAGACTCAGGCAATTAAAAATTTTCTGCAGTCCATTAATATAGCTCATCAGGTACTAAATTTAGAACACACTGAGTTTTATTTTATTGAAGAGATTCATGGTCTTTCTCTACAATAAGCAATCAGAACCTTTGTTTTTTCAGGGTATCAAATTTGGATCTGAAAACTATAATTATACTTATACTTATGTGGTAGAAAATTTGGCATATTTTTCAGGTATATTTTGCTCAAGCCTGAATAATCTTCTCCAAATAGACTGAGAAATATTTTCCATGCCACATCTTAGAAGATCATTTTATCATTGAAATGAAAATGATTTTGGATCAAAAAAAAAAAAGGTCGAAGGTAGGACAAAAGGGGACACCAAGGCCAATTATTGTTTAGACATATAGGTCATATTGCAAGCCCCACTTACTGTTGCTCAGTCCTCTTGGACCCTGATATTTAACCCTCAAGCTTTAGCCAGGTCCTACATTGAGCCAATTATGAGAAAGACCAATAACAGTCACAGATGGGATTCAGTGGGATGTTGGCAAACCTAAATCATGCTTGTAATGTGACACAATACAATTTATTCACATCTTTTCTTGTTCCATTACCCTTTCTTCCCCAGTCTCACAAATGTTCTTATGATTTGTTTTGTGCTCCTGCCCCTCAATATCTCCTAAGCTCAAAGATCAAAGGCTTTTGTCAAGACAACTTTTTGACCCAACTGAAAGATGCTAAGGGTTGGTTCCCAAATTCTGTTCATTCTGTTTGACATTATATCTGCTATCTCCCCAGTTTTACACAGATTGTCTGTCCTTTCCATGCCAGAAATGTTCTCTAGCTTCTTTCAGGGGTTCAAAAATGTTCTCTTTCATCATCTCTGCTTCTTTGAAACCCTAGCTTCTTTCAGGGGTTCAATTCAAATGTCAGTTCCTATGAGAACTTTTTCTGATTTCCTCTATTCTCTCCTAATCCCATCTTCCACCTCACTCCCCAATATTATTTTTTGCATTTATATATATATATATATATATGTATGTATATATATATATACGTATATATATATATACGTATATATATATATATATACGTATATATATATACATACATATATATATAGTGTTTCTCCCCCAAAGGATGTAAATTGCTTGAGAGCAAAGACTATTTTGATTTTGTATTTGTATGCTCCAGAACCCAGTACGGTGCCAGAGAAATGATAGATAATAAATGCTTGCTGAATTGAATTGTTTATCCGAATGAGTTTCTGATAGATAATCAAGATGCTCAATGTCCATTGCTGGGAACTCTTCCTTAGAGAAGCATAAAAAGTGAGTTCAGCGAGTATAGTTTGGATAGCAAGCACTAAGCTGAATCTGATGGTAGGTGATTACCTCAATTTTAACCACATTTTAGTGAGCTCTGTAGTACTATTGATCACAATTCAGGACCAGCACCTGAACACTCCCATGCAAAAGGAAAGCCAAGGGCAAATTCCACATGCCTTATATTTTTACTGTGTCTCTCCACCTTCCCCCCCAACCCCAAATTTATCTATTCCCTACTACAATGACTCACTCAATTCTCTTTCATCCAGTAAAGGTCAATTTGATCCAAGTGATATGACAGCAGCTTTTCCTTTTCTCTCTGGCCCCTTAAAAACCTCCATGGAACTGCCAGGGCAATCAGCTGCCGTTTCCTTCAGTCATTTCCTGTAGTCCTGTTATTATGGGCATCATCCCAAGGTAATCTTCCATACACACGTCAAAATGCCACCTGTTCTCTCTTCTGCTCCCTGCTCCCTGCAGTGTGCTACAGAGTCCAATATACTGGACAGAAGGAAAAAGGAAAAAGATTAATTTTCAACTTTCAACTCACATTGGATTAATATTGTGTCTTGTTACTTTTAATTAAAAATGTGAAATACTTTGAGCTCTAACACTAAACTCTAAGTTCTTAAACCTTCTTTAGTTCCAACCTTGAGGAGAAAATATTTACCATGTTGCCTGGGTGAAATTTTGCCATTGCATTCAAATTACAAATGATATTTTTGGGCAGTTTCTTTATAAAAATGGGGAATTCTATACCTAAGAGAAAAAAGATGGTGAGAGTTCAGGGGATGACATCAGGGGGGGAAAAAAAGCCTCTAAGGTTGTTAATGAATTGGTTTGGCAATCAAGGATCATACTTGGAAGGAAATCTCATATGATTTCAGATGCCTCTTTTTGACAGAGTAAATAATGTGCTTTTTGGCCAGCTTGAAGTGTGAGAGAATTGAGTCCTCTATTCTCCAAATCCATAGTTCCCTTTCCTATAACTTTGCAATCTGAAAGAAAACTTCAATTAGAATGTGACTATTTCACTATTTATATCGATGATAAATTTGTCATTCATGATCTATAAGGTCTCTAACAGCTTTCAAATGATGAACTGAGACTTGGGACATTATTTAAAATTGGTCTACTTTAAATCTTGTTTGTGCTTGGAATCCATTTATTACTTAGCATTTTTATGCTTGTTTGTGCTTGGAATCCATTTATTACTTAGCATTTTTAGGCTTGTTTGAGGGTCTGGTGGTTATGAATATTCCTCTCCTCCATTCTTTTAGGTGCTACTGATCTCATTTTACATTCTCTCATCTAACCTTTTTTTCCAGATGAGGCGGTGTGAGTCGGTGTGAGCTGCTTCAGGCCACACACAGTGAATTAGTGTCAGAACTGGACCTGCTGCTGACTAATCCCAATGATAATTAAAATATTTTTCCCATCATCCTTTTATTATTTGTTCTCTAATGAAAGAAGTCATTGTGGAGTGTATCACAGCAAAGTCATTTTGGAATGTTAAATATTATTGTTATTTTTAGTAGATTTACCTTCCGGATTATGTTTTGCTTGGATTAATATTAATTTGTTTTCCTTGAGGTCATAAAAGGGGAAGTGGCCTAGAAATATGCTGGCATGGCAAGCCAGGATGAGAACTTTTCAATGGAAAGTCCACTCATAAATAATCAAGCATTAACTAGATATGGCTTTTGTGGTTTAAGGTCCTGAATGCTTAGTCCTCCCCTAATAGTAAATGTTATCATCTATCCAATTTAAGTGATAAATGGGCACACCGGACTAAATGATCTCCTCTGGTTTACTCAGACAACCAGAGCAGAATAAAAAGAGACTAAGGATCTGAAGGAGGAGATTTAGCTCACTTTTCTGCATTTACAAAGAATCCCACTTGTTTAAAAGACAGTTTTGCAGTCATAGGAAAAAAGAGAGAGGGACATGGGATAATTCGCACCAAACAATTTGGCTATAGACTATGACCAGTTTCCTAGAGAAGACAACCAATACCTTAGAACTAGTATTTTATTTTTCCCTATGCTTGGAATGAACTCTCTCTTTTTGAGAGCCATGGCTCCCTCTATGATTCAATTCAAGCATTATCTCCTACAAGGGACCTCTCCTGATTCCTTCAATTGTCCCCCAATTCCCCATCATCAAATAATTTTCTATTTAATAAATATTTTCTATTTAATTATCTATGTACTTATTTCTCCAATAGAATGTGAACTCTTCTTTGTATACCAACTACTTCACATAGTCTCTGGTATATACTAAGTGCTTGATAAATGCTTGTTGAACCCAAGGATTTATCACCCAATAAAGGGTGATAAATAAATAAAACTATAAGGATTATATGAGCAAAATACTACATTAGTGTTTGTCTTCTCTAGCTAATTGGTTAGCGTCTATGGTTTGGTGGAAATTATTCCATGTCCCCCTATCCTTTTTAATTCTCCTTTCTTGTTCTCTAATCCTTTCACTCTGCTCATGTGTGGATCTGCACTTCTTTTCTCAAGCAATGACATCTGGTTGTGTGGCCTTTCTCCAGGCTGCCAACCACTGGACCACCTAAAGAGGGCTTGATTCTTTTGTTCACAAGGGGAAAATTATCAAGGCTGTTCTTGGGCTCCTCTGCAGACTTAAATTATGATATTATGATTTGTGGTACACGGATGTTCCTACAAATTGCAATTTCTTCTTCCAACAGGAAAAAAAAAATCTCTTCTTGTACATATCCTTTTCAAGACTGTAGAATTGCTTATCCAAAAATAACAATGAGCACTTGTGAGCAGCATAGTCAAGTCCAACAATGTCTCTTGGGTCTAAGCTGAACTTTGGAAAGGATCAGCTAATGGTTTATGATGTTTGCATTAAGTTTAGGTTTTAAAATGTATCTTGAACTTTTAAAATGTCATTGATTTATAGACCCAGTGAAGAAGAATTGAGTGATGATGGTTCTTTATAAGTGAACTCATTTTCCAGTTTGACCCAGAAGAGAGATGGAGAATGCAGGAATGGACATATTCTCAAGCATAAGCCTGTTAAAAATATACATAAAAATAGTTTGGGGAAACTTTTCACATGGGAAAAAGAGTTGCTACAGCATGTCAGCATAGGACTATTGAAAATAGAAAAAAAATTTAGCATCAATCTGGTTCTTCTCTTACTTTCTAGAAACAAGTACAATATAATTAACATTACAGGTTATAGGAGGGGGTGGAGAGTGAAGAAGGTAAGGGAGTGGAGGAGTGGGGAAGAAGTGCCACATTGTTATCATATTCCCTAAGAGAGAATAATGGTAAAATATTCTTCTGTTTTAGAGTACTTCTAAACTCTACTAAAAACCATTTTTAATAAGGAGAAACAAACAAACAAAAAAGTTTCTTTAAAACTTCTGGTAATTTTCCTTAGTTAATTGTGGAATAACCCTTAAATTGTAAAGGAAATGCTTGTTAGTATTAAAAAAATCTAAGCTTTTTTAAATGAAATTTAAATATGGAACTAATTTAGATCTGTTCCATTTCATAATGCTTACCAATTCAAGAAGACATCTAGAGTCTCCTCCCATCAAAAGGGCCACCACTAAACAATCCCAAACTGATTAGTATTTAAACTATTTTTAAAGACCTCCAAAGGAGATTTCATTGCCTTCCTGGATAATCTATTTTATTGTATAATAAGTTACACTAGCAGGATATCTTTTTTTCAGATTTCAAAAATAAGTTTATTTATTTTATTTTTAATTTATGAAACAAAACAAGCATTTCCATAGCATAGTGGAATTTTAAAACAGCTAAATTGCACATGAAATTTCAAATCTATTATGTCCACTTGCTGGACATAAATAAATATAGAATAATTAAATAATATTTAATTTAATTTAATAATAATTTATTTAATTTAATAATATTAATCTAAATATAGAATAATTATATTTCCTTTTTTCCTTTTTTTCTCCCTTCCTTTCATCTCTTCCTTCCCACTCTAGACCAAATCCCTAACACTGAAGTTTAAACTAAGATATGGAGAACCATCAATTATGTACCTGAAGGATCAAGGTTCCAATGCTGGCAGTTGCAGAAGAATATGAATACTGCTATCAGTCATGTTTCACAGATAAACTCAAATTAGCCTCCAGCATTACTAGATTCCTTATCTTGAACCCTGCCATGAACTCTGTTTCTATATCCCACCAATTAGATGACATCATCCAACCCCCTGACTTTCAATGTGATTTTCTCCTTCATGTATGGATTTCCAATATTTCAGTCCCTGGAAATTATTTATTTAATGTAGACTCAATATCTCTTCCTTTTTTCCTTCCCAAACCCCAGATTTCCCTTTAGTACCTAGTTCCTGGTATAATGAGACTCCTCAGAAGCTCCTATACTTTCTTTCTTGACCTTCGTTTGCCCAAATCTTATCTGCCTCATGAAGAAAATTATGTGGAGATTCTTTGATATCCTCTTTTTCATACAAGAAACACCAGTTCCTTAGTTCTTATTATGTCAATGTGACATAGTAGTTGGAACATGAAGCTTGGAGAGAGGCAAACCCAAGATCAAATACAACTTTAGATACTTGTTAGCTATCTGATCTTGGACAAGACATTTTATCCCTGTGTGTTTCATTTTTCTCATATATAAAATGAGAAGGTTGAACTTAATGATATCATGGACCCCTCTAAATCTCTAAATATTTGACCTATATTCTAGCCATTTTGTCAAGACAGATGTCTTGACTCTTTCCTGCCACTGAAAGTGATGGTTCTAGAAGAGTGAGGGTGATGACTTTCTGCAACTCTGTTTCACTTAGAGCCAAATTACACACAAATCAAAAGGCATCAGTACACTATTTTTGACTCTGACATAGCAGTGTCATTTGATCCCCTTCGAGAACAAAGGATAACAATTATCCAGGTTGACTCCAGTTTGGGACCCAGTTATTCAACTAACTTCCAATCTACCTCCCTATACTAGCACATATCTCTCCATTCTTTTGACAAGGTTACTGTGAGATATTTTGTTAAATACTTTGCTGAAATGTAAATATATGTGTCATTTCTTTGAATCTACACAGTCTAGAAATTCTATCAAAAAAGAAAATATTAGCATGGTATGATGTGTTCTTCATGACTGTCATGTTATACTGACTCTTAATCATCACATCTTCCCTTTTTCTGTGCTTAAATGTATACCCATTTATATCCAGCCTATAATTTTTAAAAATCAACACAAATCTTATTGGACTACAGTTTGAACATTCATCTTTATGCCATTTTTTGAAAATCAGCATGAAGCTTTCTTTCTTTTATTCACTATGATTTCTTAAAGACGATGGATAATAATTCAGTGATCAAACCTGCAAAGTCTTTCAATATCTTGAGATATAATTTCGTCAATGTCAGATAATTTAAACTCATTAAAGGCACTGTCCTCTTAGCTCCTCATCACATATTCTAGATTTTTATTCTCAGTCAACTATTTTGTTCTATCTATATCATTCTTAAGATAGTCCTCAGTTGAGAACACCAAATTAAAATAGGAATTTAGTAATTTCTAGATATCTAGGTGACTTGGTATAAAGGGTACTGGACCTGGAGTCACAAGACCTATATTTAAATCCAGCCTCAGACACTTACTAGCTGTGTGACCCTGGGTGAGTCAACTCTTTTTTCCTTAGACTATTGGAGAAAAAAATGGCACACCACTCTAGTGTGTTTGCCGAGAAAACCCATTAACAGTATGGTTCCTGGGGTCATAAAGAGTCAGTATGACTGAACAACAGCAAATTCAGGAAAAGAAAATGATTAATAGTATCAGAGGCTACAAAGAGGTCAAGAAAGATGATGACTGAGAAAGTCAATTCAGTTGATAGAGCATGAGATTCTTAATATCAGAATGGTGAGTTCATGTTGGGTCTATCTTTTTTTTTTTTTTTTTTTTTTTTTGATAGCTAGGTGGTATAGTGAATAGAGTGCTAGACCTGGACTTAGGAAGACCTGAGTTTAGACATTTACTAGCAAGTACTTAACCCTGTTTGCCTCAGTTTCCTCATTTGTAAAATAAGCAGGAAAAAGAAATAGCAACTACTGTGGTATTTTTGTCAAGAAAATCCCAAATAGGAGCATGAAGAGTTAAACATGACTGAACAATTGTCCATATCATCCTCCCATCTATTTCAAGCAGAGATCTTATCCTTCTTCTTGCTCCCAACATTGTTTTAAAACAAAATCATTTTAGTTGCTTATAGTATTTATCACAATTCTTAGCTCTTTCTGGGATTCTTCATAGCCTTCATATCACCTTCATATCACCTCTGGGGTAAGGGATGCCAAAGGGCTGCTTTCTCATTTTAGTGTCCACATCTACCTAACTCTCATATATGGCTCCAAGAAGCTATAGTGTGCCCAATGGCCATACCCTAGTAAATGGCATACATGTTGAGAGTATGATTGAGAGTAATCAAGGGGTCTATGCCATATTATTCTAAATCATGTTCTTGAAAAAGATACTTGGTGAATTAAATCAATTTAGTTATGTATGTTGAATTTAATTTGATTACAGAAACAATATTACAGTAAGAACATACATTTCTGACCAAGCTTCTGATGTTCTATTTTTTTTTTGTCTTATCTGATCTGAAACATCACATCTAATCCTCTATGAGTACTTAGAAAAAATGCATTTAGTCAGTCAACACTTATTAAATGCTCACTATGTGTCAGGCACTATGCTAAGCACTGTAAAGATACAAAAAGAGTCAAAAAATAGTCCCTGACTTCAAGGAGCTTACAATCTAATGGAGTAGACAGCAAGCAAACAAATATGAGAAAATGCACTAGGATTGAGAGGGGATGGGAAAGACTTTCTGTAGAAAATAACATTTCAAATGAGACTTAAAGGAAGTCAAAGAAGCCAGTAAGTAGAATCGAGGAAGAAGAATATTCCAGGTATGAGACATAACCAGGGAAAATTCCTGGAGCTGAAGGGTGGAAGTTCTTGCTCATGGATAACCAGAAGTGCAGCATTCCTGAATTGAAGAGTCCATTTCAGGAAAGAAGGTATAAAAAAAAACTGGAAAGGCAGAAGAGAGCTAGGTTATTAAGGATTTTGAATGTCAGAGGATTCTTTCTGTATTTGATTCTGGAGAAGATAGGGAGCCACTGGGACTTATTGAGTAAGCAGGTGATGTGGTCTGACCTGTGCTTTAAGAAAATCACTTTGTTGGCTGAATGGAGGTTGGATTAGAATGGGGAGCATTAGATAGGCAGACCCAACAGTAGGCTATTGCAATAGTCCAGGTGTGAGGTGATAAGGATTTGCAAAAGAGTAGTTGAAATACAAGAGAAGAGAAGGGAATGTATTGGAAAGATGTATAGAGGTGAACCTGAGAGGTCTTGGCAATAGCTTGGATATGGGGGTGGTGAGAGATAGTGAGGAGTCCTTAATGATTCCTAGTTTTAGAACATGGAGGAATGGAAGGATTGAGGTTGCTCTATACAATGATAAAGAAAGGAAGAGGAAGGGAGAGGTTAGGGGGAAAGATTATGAATTCAATGTCAGACATGTTATTAATCACACAATATTATTTTAATTTAAATTAATCTATCCATGAGATAGGACAAGGAGCTTCAAAGCTATTAAAAAACCCAACCAAACAAAAAGATTTTTTTTTGCTATTCTTTGACTCCCAGGGCTTAGCACAGTGTATGACACAATTGGCACTTGGTAATGTTTGAGCACTGGAAAGACCCTTAAGTCCTGTGGGAGAAATGCTATACAATCGAACCTGGCATCTGGAAATTTGTCTTTTTTTCATATTTTGATGACTGTATTTCAGTATAATTAGTTTCTTTTGTATTCTTTGTATTTCATTTTATATATGTTTGGAAGTCTGAGAGAAGATTCTTAGGTTTCAGATTGTCAAATCTGAAATCAGAAAACAGAAGGGAAAGAGCACAAGCCATTTACTAGGGAACTACTCTGTGTCAGACATCATGCTAAGAACTTTACAGATATTATCTCAGTTAATTGTTACACACTGTGTGTGTGTGTGTGTGTGTGTGTGTGTGTGTGTGCACATGTGCTAGTATGACCTTATTTTACAGTTAAGGAAATGGAAGCAAACAGAGGTTAGGTGATTTGCTCAGGTTTACATGGCTAGTAAGTGTCTTATTTCAGATTTGAACTCAAGGTAAAGCTCTGTACCCACTGTACCACGCAGATGTCTCAAAAACAGTTCATCATCCCTGTTCTAAGGTTCAAGATCTGTACTTACATTCCTTCTTATGGTGACATTCTCACATTCTTCAGAGGGTATCTGGATGGTTAACAGATTGACTGACTTCATTTTTCCTCTAGGATGTCCAGACCCTCAAAATGACAAAGCTCTAACCCTGACCCAGATCAACAAGAGAAATAAGCCTTAGTAAGAGCAGGTTGTAAGCATCGTGCTTACCGCAAGTATCTATAGCAATACTGTTTGTTCCACTCACTCCTGTGCTGACTTGGCAATTTAGGGAAGAACAGATGGACTTCATCCTACACCAGAGGGAGATTATGTATATTCATTTGTTTTATTAAAGGGATTTAGAAAACAATTCTGACTATACTTTGTCATCAAGATCTATCTAGTACATAAAACATGTGAAAGACTAAAACATTAAGAAAGTCCAAAAGACCAAGTCACATTTATTTTCCTAGTAGGAGGAACAGAGCTTTGGTTATAAGTATTATGTCTCAGTCCTGCTAATTGTTTTTTTTTTTTTTTTTTGGAAGACTTTAATACAATTACTTGAGTTCTTCTAATCTTTTGTAGATTAGGGATATAATAACAAGGAAAATAGAACCAGGCTGTAGAATTACTTTGGCAATATTATCCAGGTGAATAAATCACTGTCATGTAGGTTAATCATTTTGTCTGGTAATGAACTTGTCTGGTAATGAACTTATCCGAGGAGCTAATTCTGTGGATTCCCTGTTCTGTTTATCAAGCTATTTTTCCCCTAATAATCTTAACACATTGTTGGTTCATCATGAATTGATTTGTATGGTTGAAGGAGAGAAGAAGCTTTTTTTTTTTTTTGAGGTAGTTTTGTCCTTCAATATATCTAAGCAAAATGTTATATAATAATAATAGCTAGTATTTATATAGCATTTTGTAGTTTCAAATTTTTAAAAATATTATCTTATTTGCTCCTCACAACAATCTTGGAAGATAGATGCTATTATTATTTCCATTTTACAGATAACTAAAGTGAGGCAGACAGTAAGTAGTTAAATTGGATTACTTAGAGTTATGTTGATAGTAAATGTCTGAGACTATTTGAGTTCAGTTCTTTTTGACTTAATCATTCTCAGGATTTCAGACCTTTAGGAAAAAGATTTGAGAAATGGCAATAATTTTTCAAAATATAAAAACATTTCATTTCTGTACATCCCACAGCCCTTAGTGGCAAATATAATATCAGTGTTGATTTGGAGCAACTGAAGTAGCCAAAGTTTCTCAGATCATGATATACATATATACACATGCACACACATTTAGAAATGAGTCTTTTTCTTCTTTATTTGATTTCCTTGCTATATAGGCTTGGTAATAGTCATATTTAGTCAAAAGGTATGCCCCGTTTAATTACTTTTGAAGTACAGTTGCAGTTGATAAAGTCTTGCATTGGCATATGCCTGTTTTCAGTGGAAACCCATTAAAAATAGTCATTTGGGGGCAGAAATGTGTCAAATTCATCTACAAGGTAAAAAAAAATGTGATCTCTGTAGAGTGAAACAACTACAAAGGATTTTTGGATTTATAAAGTGAAAAGATGTTGTTTATAGCTTTGAAGATTCTTGCATTCCATGTTTGCCTCTAATCTTTAACTTCAGAACGTCCCTGTTATGGGAAAATAGAATGATCAATATTTGATCAGCTGTTGGTCTGAATTTGTGTACTTCCATGTCAAAAGTTAAATTCTTTTTTATATGTTTATAGTAATGATGTAACAACTATAATGCAAGAATTAAGTTCTTTTGTATAAAATTGAGATATATGTTTACATATTTTTTCATATTAAAATTGATTTGTATCACTTTCTGTTATAATTGTAAGCTATATGTCGATTTTAAAAACCTACTAAGCAGTAGGACTAAGTAAGCAGGACTGCTATTTGGCTGGTTTATAGAAGGTAAAAATGACATCACATTGATTTGCTACCACTTATGACCTAGAAATATACTGAATAAAACATCTTTCCCAGTGAGTATATATTCTTTCTATTAAATGTTAGAAAATAATATTGAAAAGTAGTAACTAGTTATAATTAGTGTAACTACTAGTAACTAGTTATACCATCAGAGAGTTTATACAGAAACATGGGAGGGATACAGTATGATATGATAGAGTAAAGGAGGTGTTACATGTTGTAGAAGAGATAATTTTGTCAGAGGGTAGTCTACAGCCAATAGAATAGAAATGCTAACTTTCCAACAGACACATATTTTTGAAACTTTTATCTTATTAGTGGTACTGGCTTCAGGGAGAGGGCAAAGTGCATGCCCAGGCAGTTATTTTCTGAGGGACCCCAATCCATCCTCCCCATCTAAAGTTGATAGAACTTAGTAAAAGTGAATAAAAGAGACATTGATGTACCATGAAGAATACCTTGCCTTTTTTCTAATCTTGGTCATGTCCAATTTAGACCAGAGTTTACACTAGAAAAATAAAAAAGTATTCTATACTTTCCTTTCCCCCATATAAATGTGGTTTGATTGTGTTTTTATATTTGCACTGAATCCTATTTTTCCATATTAGGAAAAAAAGAAGGGAGGGAGAAAGCAAGAGGAAGCAGGAAGGAAAGAAAGAAGGTAGAAAAATAAAGGGAGGCAAGCATGAAGGAAAGAAGGAAGGAAGAAAGGCAAAAATGGAGAGAAGGGGAAAGAAGGAAAGAAAGAAAGGAAAGAAGAAAAAAGGAAAGGGAAGGTAAGGAGGGAAGGAAGGAAAAAAGAAGGGAAGGAAGAAAAGCAAGTGTTTACTATATGGCAAATACCATACTAAGGACTGGAGATATGATACAAGTTCAAAAGTGAAACAGACCTAAAGAGGACTTAAGAGATTGTGTTGTAATGGGGGGGGGCAATGTGTATGGGAGAGTGGTGGTCTTCAAATTTAATTATTGTCTGAGAAGTCACAAAAATAGTTGAGTAATAGGGTAATCCATTGGTTTGTTCTTTCCAAAGACAAAAGAACTGATTTTGTTATAATTTCCCTTAGAAAAGAGGGATGTAGGAAGAAAAGGGTACATGAGCAACAGGCAGGACATAAAATGGGGAGGGTAAAGAAGAGACCATAAGATCCTGGGGAATCCAGAGCTGAATGGCTTAGCTTTTTCAGACATGGTCTCTGCTGGTCAAATTTGGAGGGTGAAAAACAGCAAGAGCAGAAGCAGAGAGGAAAAATCAGGAGCATTGAGTCAGATGATGCTCATTCTTCTACTTCTTTTTCTAGGAAATAAGACTGAGAAAAAACATGTATGTATGAAAAAATGCTTTGCGTTGTTGAGAGAAGCTCATAAAATATATATAGCTTTAAAATTTGCAAACCTCTTTATGCATCTACCTCCTATGAATCTTACAACAATTCTATAAGACAATGTTATTAGTATCCCCATTTAATAAAGATAAAACTGAAACTGTATATATCTTGTATATACATAATAGCTTGCATGTTGCCTCTCTCTTTTAGAATGGATCTTATTAAGGTAAGAGACCATGTTTTTTTCTTTATCTGCATCTCCAGCAGTTAGCACAATCTGTGACAGATAGGAAGCACTTAATAAACGCATGTTGCCTGACTCACTCACCCACCATTGTGTAGCTCATAATGTCTGAATCAGAATCTGAATTCAGGTCTCCCTAACTTCAGATCTAATACTGTTGACGATAACACCTGGTATTTAAGTAAATAAGGACATTTTCAAGGTCTCTCTGAAGAACTTTGGAATCGATTGTGAGATACAGGAGACACTGATAAAGGATTGTCCAGTATAGACAATCATCCAGATACATAAAAAAAAAAAAGGGTGTCAAGCCAAGCAAAATTGTAGTAGCTCAAAAGAAATGTGAAATGTGCAAATTTAGACACATCTTTACTCCACATGCTCATGAGAACTATTTATTGTGGTAGACTTTGAAGTCCTATTGGTCTGATTAGCCACAGCTGGACATACTGTATCTTGACTTTAGAGTGATATCATTTGGTCCTCTTTGATTAGGAAGGACAACAACCAGCTATTTGGCTGCCCTAGCAGCATTATAATAATTGCTATATAGTTACTTCTACTGAAGTTCCACTCTGGTGAATGGCTCACTGGGCCATGGAGGTGACCCTCAGTTCCTGAAGGCTGACAGTGGAACTTGTCCTTTGCCAAGATCTAATATTCTGGAAAGGTTTTGTGAGTGCCAGCCTGGTAACAGATTGCATGTCTATTATTTGAAGACAAGCCTAGCCAAGTCGGAGAGCCTCATCATTAAAAGTTAATCACCAAGTGATTTTTTTTTTTTGCTATGTCAACTTATTAATTTTCCTATTAAGTCATAGAAGGATCATAATCCCCTTCCAGGAGAGGGAACAATCACACTGATAAAATCCTAGATTCTTAGAGTAGTGGAGTCCAAGCCTAAGTATGCTTAGGAAGATCCTGTTTTCTTTTGGTTTCTTTGGATGTCTGCCTGTGGGCTTCCTCTCAACACTCTGGATTTCTGTAATAAATCACAGCAGTGGTGGGAGTAAAACCCTGCCTGTGACCTTGTAACCTCACTAAATGAAGGGAACCTAATATCCTAGTCTCTTAATTGTACATCAGGGTAGGGGAAACTGTTGACAAAAGAGTACAGAGGTAATTCTTGTAGTCCTCCCTGACAGATCATTGACATAAATTACCCTGTTAACCCAGCTGGGTTCCCTCATCACTTGGAATCAATTTCTCTCTATGTTATCCCTTCACATCCGTCCAGAGAGCACCATATATAGATTTCCGATTTATTTAGTGTTCCATTTTTACTCCTACTTCTAGCTACAAAAATAAGAAAAAAAGGAAAGAAAAAAGAAAAGGAAAGAGGATAATTGTTACTTGCTCCTAGGGAAAGATGCTATTTCCTTTAAGAATAGTAATTCCACCTATGAGCAAAGGAAACGAGGGAAGAAGAAGTAAAATAATTGTAGAGAAAGTGGATCCATGGTTAAAAAAAGATATCCTAGCACTTTAACTCTCCACTTGGTATTCTAGAGATTTTCAAAGGAAATTTCATTGCTGTGCTTCTGCTGCAGTTTTCCTTGCTTCAGCAGTGTTGCCCCTGAAGTCTCCTGAGCCAAGTTCTTTCACAGAGAGCAGGGTTTTGGCATTTAACTTAGAATCTGGTGTCCAGGGCAGAAATCGTGGGGATCTGTCTTAAACAGCCCATAAGCCTGTCTTTCAGAAAGTTTCAGGGACATATTCAATTTCTTTCCTCATAGAATTAGAAAAGAATTTATGACATTATCTAGTTCTTCAGGTTACAAATGAGCCAATTAAGGCACAGAGGCATTAAGCAACATGTCCATGGTGCAGAACTGGAATGCAAGTCTTTCCATATATTTTTTCATCTGGAGCTCTTTTTCAGTAAATAATACCATCTCCAGAGCAAGAATGTTGGGTTATATATAAACTTTTAAAAATTTCAACTCATTACTGAATTTGATATAATTAGTTTTTTTGTAATCCTATATATTTTATTTTAATAATTTAAAAACTTTATTCTGAGAAGAGGGATTCATGACACATAAAAAGTTAAGAAACTTTTTTTTTATAGAACTCATACAGAAGAATAGTTAGGAAATGGGGGACTTAGAAGCTTTGAGCATCCTGAGCAGAAATGAGCCTTAGACTAGATCAGCTAATCTTATTTTATTTTACATATCAGAATACAGAGGCATTGAAAACCTAAATGATTTACTCAAGATCATAAAGGTAATACCTGCCAAAGCTGGCATGAAGAACCAAGTCCTTCAACTCCAAATCTCGGACTTTTTACAGCAATGGTTAGGCATAATTTTAGGAATAAATAAGGTACCTGTAGTTTTGTAAGTTTTCAAGGTAGCAGGAACAGAACAGATCTTTTCCACTTTATTTTATAGACGAGGAAACCAAAGCTAATAGTCATCCCTGAGACTTTTCCCTTTTCAAGTATAAATTTTAGATTCAAATAAACTTCTAACAAACCTTGTGTGAAATTCAGATCTTATTAAGAAATTGGTTTGAGGAGTATAAGTTCAGAAGGAAAGAAGAACTAAGGCAAATAATGAGGGTGAAAAATGGATAAGAGAACTTCTTCAAATATCCTCTCAGGTATGGTATTATGGGTTCAAAATTCAAAATTAATCTCTTTTTATTTAATTCCACCCCCACCCCCCAAATTCAACCTTTTAAAGTAGAAGTCCAAACCTCATGTTTCTGATTCACTGGAACTGAACCAATTGAAATGTTGTTTCGTTGAAGATATTTGAAGTTATGGATTGATTATCCTAATATTTGCATTAAGCCTTTGTTTCTCCTTGCCTTTGTTTTAGAAATGTCTGTTTATTTTTTCCCCATAGTTCATCTTCCCAAGCTTGAAGACAAGGAATCAGAAAAGCCTTTTCATAAAAAGTAATTATTCAGTCTAGCCAAGAATGGATTCCATGGGAGAGTTCTTAAAATATTCTCTTTGGGGGCAGCTAGGATGGTGCAGTGGATAGAGTGTTGGCCCTGAAACCAGGAGGTCCTGAGTTCAAATCTCAGACACTTAATACTTTCTAGCTGTGTGATCCTGGGCAAGCCACTTAACCCCAATTGTCTCAGCAAAAACAAAACAAAACAAAAAAAACCCAAAACAAATAATCTCTTTGGACTCTAATTTTTTTCTATAATGTTAAAAAAATTATTTAATCTCCCTGTTCCTCTTTCCTCATCTGTAAAAAATGAGACATTTTGACTAGATAATTTCAAAGATCATTTTCAGTTCTAAATCTGTGATTCTGATTAAAATAGAGTTATAGCTTTTGGAAATTAAAAAAGCTAGGAGGTATGATGAATAGAGGACATAATCTGGAATTAGGAAGATTTACTTTCCTGATTTTAAATCTAGCCTCAGACTCTTACTAGCTGGATATCCCCAGACAAGTCACTTAACACTGCTTACCTCATTTGTAAAATGAGCTGGAGAAGGAAATGGCAAACCACTCCAGTATCTTTGTCAAGAAAACTTCCAATGGGGTCACAAAGACTCAGACACATTTGAAAAATAACTAAGTTACAATCTTATTGTATTCTTTACTGGTCAGACATCTGGAGCATTATATTCAGTCTTAGAGACTACATATTAGCAACAGCAAGATCTTTAAGAGCCTTAATGGATTTTTGCTTCACACAAAAATTGGCACATTGATAGGTCCTTGATAAATTTTTGTTAACTTGGTAAATTGGAAAAGGTTCAAAGGAAGAAAATCAAGATACTGAAGGACCTTAAGTCCAGGCCATATAGTGACCATGTAGAAGAACTGTTGACATTTAACTCGAAGAATATAGGTTTCAGTGGAGTCACAATAACTATTTTCAAGAATTTAAAATTTTGCTCTCTGGGAGAGGAATTAGATTTATTCCATTTGGCCGCAAAAGACATGACTAGGAGCATGAAATGGAAATCACAAAGAGATGGATTTAAGTGTTTTAAGTGATGAATTTAAGGATTTATATAAAGAGAAAATTTTCTTCAGCACTATACCAGAGTGGAATAGGCTACCATCTGCCAGATATGTTATAAGGATATTCATTTTTAGGATCACTTTTGGACCAAGTGTCTGAAATTCTGTGATTCTAGGAATGTTTTTCCTGTGTTCACTTGAGAATTTTTGTGAAGCTTCACAGAGTTAGTTCTTCCTTCTAGCATGTTTCAATACCAAGATTCCAAGTCTAAAATCATGAGACAGTATGCAAATTTTAAACAGATAACTAATAATTCCTCTAATAAATCTGGAAGAGCTAAAAAGGTTTTTAATAGTAATAATAATACCAATTTATATAGTGTTTTAAAGTTTATAAAGAATTTTTCTTCTCCTGCCTGGGAATGAGAGAGAATAAGTATTGTCCCCATTTTACAGAAGAAAATCTTAGGGATGTTCAATGACTGAGTCACAGGCTGAGTAAGATTCAAAAACAGTAGTCCTTTTCCTACCATCACTTTCACTTTTTTTCTCCACTGTCTCTCTTCTAAAATAAAATTGTAAATTACACATTGATCAGCTCTTTGAACAGATGGGACATCTGGTAAAATAATATGCCCTCCTATTGTAGTGCATATATGTATTTTATAATTTACATAGTCAAATCTTATCTATATGTAGTTCATTTACTTAGATAATTGATGACACATCTTAGATTTCAGAATGGCTTTTCCTTGCTATTGCTCTGGCTAATTGTCCCTTTTATCAGTTAATGTGAAATTAGAGAATACAAACTAATTTTAATATTAATCAAAAATATAACTCGAGTGTATGCCAAAATTGAGTGTAAATAACTTCTGCATTATACATTGTATTGGGGTTGTTAGTTTGATTCCTCCCTTCATTATGGCAACACTATAATCTATTCCCAATCCTCGTATATATGTATATAAACTTACATCTAACCAGGGTAAAAGCCATTATGGTATAAACAAGAATTTTTTGACATGTTCATGTTCATTTTTAATTAGGATTGTTTGATAGGCACAGGCAGGGTCAAGGATATCCGGATGTGAGAGCTGAGTGGGAGAGTTGAAGAGAAAGGGAGGGTAGAAATAATTCTTTAAAAAAGAAACAGGAAGCTCTTACTGGAACTGGAGGTCAGAAAGCAAGATGATTTGATCAATGGTGGAAAGGTTTCAAGGGTAGTTTAAAAAAAAAAAGTGTACATTTGCTGACCAGAGCAAACAGTGTAAGAAACAGGAAGCAGCTACAGTAATGAATTTGTCTAGCTAGGCATATAGGTAAAGAAAAAGAGAGACTAGATTGGTGGGGGGGAGGAGGAGTGTTGGATTTCTCTAAATGTCAGATGAGGGAAGCAACATCCATATATCCATAGCTTGGGGTTTTTTAGAGGTTGTCTGGGATGTTATCTAACTATAATTTATATATGAGATTATAGAAAAAAGTCCAGGACGTGGTTGCTTTCTCAGTAACCAGAGAAACTAATAGATAAAGGACTCAACTTTGGACTAGAGGCAGAGGTAGTGATGGAACTTGAAAGTAAAACAGAAAGATGGATGTAAACAAATGACATCTGTCTGAAACTCAATCAGACTGTACTCAAGGAATTATCTCTGTGCTTGTAAAGATATTTCTTCCTCTGAGATTTCCTCACTTCTTTATAAAAAGAGCTTGGTATTCTAAACAGTTGCCTGAATGTATGGTGTATGTATGGATCCCCAATTCTATCCCCAGAGCAAGAACATAGGAGAGAGGAATTCACAAAATTTTAGAATTCGGGGAAGGACAACAATTCAAAAGCTGCAGTTTTTAAACAAGGATTTAAAAAAAAAACATTTTTGTTTTTATTTTTGGTCATTTGGCAATGAAGTAAAGCCTACCAACTCCCATAATTTGCCAACTCCTAAGTTAGAAAACAATGGAAAAAATATCAGGAAGGAAGATTAAACTTAAAACTTAGTGTTGTATTAGTTTTTTTTTTCTTGGAGAGCCTGTTGTTAAACATTTATCACTACATCATTGCTTTCAGGCAAATAATAGCTGGAATTCTGGGGAACAGAAATACAAAGCTCAGCTGTGACCAACCTGATAGACCCAAGGACAAAAAAAATGATCTTCAAATGCTTGGAAGAAGGCATTCCAAGAAGTATTGCTGTGGGCAGCATAGGAAGAAGAGATTTCTACAACTATATACATCTGGTTTTAATAACACAGAGATTTCACTTTGCCACATTACAGTTTCTTTTGCTCTCTTTTTCATTTTTGGCATTGATGTTCCCTTCATACATTATAGAAAAGCCTTTCCAAACAACTTCACTGCTTTGTCTAATTAGAGAGAATGAACTGCTTATTGGGTGTAGAGCAAATGCAGGAGCCATTTACTAACACTTCAAGGGAAATCAAAGGGAAAATTCATTTAGAGCAATAAGAAATAATGAATTAATGTGCTGAGGGCAGGATAGAGAAGAGCTGGCCTTTGCTAACTGGAGTTTTTTTCCACTAGATGTGAGAAGAGAGGAGAATGTTTTAATATCTTTCATTAGATTATAGATTTAGAGTTGAAAGTATTCATGGAGACATATATTTGACATATAAAAGGAAAGTGAAGATACAAGAGGATATGTCTTATTGAAGGTAAGACTTGAGAGAGTGACAAAGTCAAGGCTTGATTCCAGGTCCTCTGACACCAAATCCAGCTCTTCTTCCATGACACCATGCTACCCCACTTTCAAAAGGTTAAAAGAGACATCTCATTGCCAGCATGCATTTGTACACAGAATTTCCATTCCACTTGATTTTGGCACATAAAAATCACAGAATGTTAGAGCTGGAAGAGACCTTTTCAATCACTTAAATCAACTTCTTTGTTTCACATGTGAGGAAATAGAGGTCCAGAATCGCTTAAGGTAAGTCCAGACTCTAAGACTAGTTCTTTACAACTAAAATCAATAATATTTTTGTTAAATGCATCCTTCCTTAATCCTCACTCACCCAAGGACCATAAAATTGGTCAGAAAAAAATGAGGTTAATATATGACATTCTTGGTAAACTTAAAAGGGCATTAGCTAGTAATTGCATAGTGTTTTAATGGGTCACATTTATATAGATGCACATTTATATAGTTATGTGCCCATTAGCATGCTGATGATCAATAACTATCAACTTTAGGGCTGGTTAATAGAAAGCTTTTTTTGAAGTTTAGTGTGGACACTGATTGTAATTTTAGTCCTTTAGTTGCACAGAAACAATTTAGATCTTGTTAGCAATCAGGTAGTAACCATATCTCAGATGAACTTCTCCTTGGACCAGCCCTACCTTATTCCTCACTGTCCTTACTCTCTGGAAGTGGCTTGATTCTCCCTATGTCTGGCTTTGAAGTTCAGATCTCTACTATCCCTTTACTGAAATTAAGCTTGTATTTCTATCTCATGTCACTTATCCTAAGAAAAGATTGTTAGTACTCTTTCTCTTCTTGATCAGAGGGCTAAATTATTGTTTCAGTCAAATGTTAGATTGGTGTTGGGAAAGTTCAACAGTGTTGAGTGTTGAACTTGGTTATACTGTGGAGAGTTCAAAGTGGGTGGTCATACTTGCAAATCAGAAAATCCTACTTGACAATTTTCTATTGGGGTAATAGTAAGGGACAGTTAATTAGTTCATTTGTCCTATTCTGTGCTGTGAAATTTCAATTAAATTACTTAGACTTTGGGTAAACTAATAGGCTTCTCCAGTTTGATAAAATGAAGAGAAAAATGTGTTACAGTATAACCTAGATACAATATATATGTGTAAATCCAATTTTCTTGTTGCACGTTAAGTATTAGATTCCGAAGGTATAAGTAAGTAACGTGGGTAGATAGACAATAGTGCTAACAGTTTACATTCACTTCCCAGTGTTCCTTCTCTGGGTGTAGTTGTTTCTGTCCATCATTGATCAACTGGAAGTGAGTTGGATCTTCTTTATGTTGAAGATATCCACTTCCATCAGAATATATCTTCATACAGTATTGTTGTTGAAGAGTATAGTGATCTTCTGGTTCTGCTCATTTCACTCAGCATCAGTTCATATAAGTCTCTCCAAGCTTTTCTGTATTCATCCTGCTGGTCATTTCTTACAGAGCAATAATATTCCATAACCTTCATATAACATAATTTACCCAACCAGTCTCCAATTGATGGACATCCATTCATCTTCCAGTTTCTAGCCACTACGAAAAGAGCTGCCACAAACATTGTCAAACTAATTTTTAACCATTATCAGCTCCCCACTCCCTCCGTACCCTCACCAATGATACCTAAGAATTAGGTATGTGTTCTTATTTTTGAAAAAGTAAAAATAAAAGCACAGTCAGTGTCTTATGCAAATTTATGAAAGGAATGAATCCAGGGTGGAACTCCATGTATTTAATTTCCAGTTCTGAGTGTAAAGTATAAGGAACAGCTATGTTTAATAAGCCAGAACTGGAAGAAATAGATCCCTAGCTCTATTTTTACTAACATTCTGAGCTTTGAAAGCCAATCAAATTATGAAGAACATGCCATCCCTGGATGCTTAGCTTAAGCATTATTTGTGAAAATAGCCCCTGCTGTGGTCCTCAACCAGAAGAAACAGCAAGACTTTAAGTACATAAAACTGGCCTAATCTTCATGTTTCATTCACTGTTTTTCATGAAAGTCTGGTAGGTAATGCCTGCTAAATCCCTTTACTTAAGCCTCATTAATGGAAAACTATAGTTCCACATTTAATCATTAGATGCTAGTTTCTTTGAGAGAGTTTTTAATTTCATGAGAATTGACTCCTCTCTACCCCACCCACATACACTGAAGCCAGTAAATCAAGTTGTTAATGGATGTGCTATGAAGTTAGTGATTCAGAAACATTTCCTCCCCAGTCTAGATATGGGCCCTTCCCTTCCTGCCTCCCCACTTCATGAACTGGAAACATAGATATGAAATTCCATTCTCTATACATAATGGAAACAGTATGTACATATCAACAAAATTCCACAATCTAGGTTTCTCTAGATTTTAATTAGAAATCTCATCATCATTCAGATGTACTAGTAGGATAGAGATTTATTTAGTTGTCCCCAAACTAAGGGTGTTCAGAGCTTTATTTTGACCCATTTAGGTTCTAGCCTGGGACCTTGCTGCAACTCTAGACAGAGCCACACACTTTATTCTTAAAACATTTGGATAAGATAGCTATCTTTTTATTTTGAGTGGTGAAGAGATTCAAGGATTAAAACTGCTTTCTTCTAGCATGCTTATAAATTCATTAGAAGCATCATCCATGCCTTCACTAATAAAAGCATTGAACATCAGAGGTTTATGGATAGAACCTATGTCACCTGGAGATCTCCATCTAAACCTCATTAATTTATCAATCAACCTTCTTTATTAGTGATCAACTAACTCTTCCTGAAGCCAATTAAATGGCATATATGAATTTTAGAAACAAGAAGAGGTAAGTTCATATCCTGTTTCAGATGCACATATACCAGATCATTTGATGCTCACAACATTGTGAGGTAGATATTATTTTTATAATTTTTATTTATAGATGAAGAAACCAAATCTCTGAGAGCTTAAGTGACTTGACCTCAATCACTAATTATATTTGTAGGATTATAATTATATATCATACATATTGCATATGATACATGTTATAAGTATATATAATTATAGCAACATGATTATAATAATGAGTAACAGGACTAGGATTTGAATCTTCTCACCCTGGGTGATCCCTACATCCCTGTCACCCTTTCTTCTGACTGATCAATTCCTCCTGGAACCTCCATTTTAAGGAAAGCATTCTGGCCAGCCATGTTTACCTTCATTCCTTTTTGGGCTACATTCTTGACTCAGGATTTCTTTTTTCATCAGAAGCCTTATCATCTTAAAAGATTTACATCTTCAACTTCCTTTTATGGATTGTCTTTCCACATTAGAACAGGGGAGTCAAAATCGAATAGAAAATGGGGCTACTCAACTGTACCTAAGCATCCCTGCCAGCCAAATATTGACTTAAAAAACCACACATTAACATTATCTCTGTCCTACTGTATTTTTATTTATTTTGTTAAATATTTCTCAAGTACATTTTATGGTGGTTTGGGATTGTGGTCAGACACATGTTTGGCATCTTTGCATTAGAAGGTAAGCCCCTTGAGCATCACACAGCACAGGGGCTATCTTTGTTTTGGTTTACATTTATATACTCTGCTCAGCATAGTAACTGACATAGTATGGACTTAAAAAATAAATGTTGACTTGTTATTGACTTATAGATTCTAAACTCTTTATCTTTCCTACACCTCCGCATAGTAGTTACCTTTTATTTTTATAATAATTTCATAATCCCTTCTAGAACTTTTCTATAATTCATTGTTGAATATGAATATAGGGTTATAGTTCGAAATATCCCTTTCTGAAATTATAATGACTTCAGCCGAACTACAGTTCTCTAGTCTTTCATTTATGTCAAGAGAACAAGTACTGGAGGTTCTGGATTTGGGTTGAATGATGTCTTATTTAATGACAGCTTGCAATTATTGAAAGCTTTCCTCCTCATTAGAAGTCCTCAGGCAAAAGGATGCTCCTAATTGTTGGAGGTGTTGTAGGAAGAGATTCTTGGTCAGGGATCCATTGAATGGTACTCCAAGGTCCCTTTGAGACTGAGATTCCCTAATTCTGTAATTTACCAAATGTCCAGAAGTTGCAGTTGCAGAGAAGTTGCCCAACAGTGTGTGGAAGAAATTTCCACATAGGGAGCTCCCAAGTTTCTTGATCTGAATCCAGTTCTCTTTCCATTACATAATGCTGCCTCATGCTCAATGTTATAATGGCTCAGTTCTATAGGTATTTCCTAATTCATATCTGTAAACATACTCTATCAATCCTTCCAATTCTCTATCCCCCTTACTGTCATATTCTTCTAAATTCCATGAAGTAATTAAAATATTTTATTTGCAGAGTTAGTTTGACTTGTAGGCAGAGAGACCTTGAATTTAGGTTTAACAGTAGTTTCAGATTGCTTACACATGCCACAAACTGAGATACACTGAATTAATATCATCTCAACTATCATTTTTAATATCATCACACTGCTAGATTCCCCATGGCAAAGTAACTCCTTTGGGTTAAAACTCTGCCTTTGGATAATCCTGGTCATACACATAAAACATTTTTTACCTGTGAAGGTTAACAGATGAACCTATTAGAGCCTATCATATCAGTACAGATGCTTATATGGGATTAGCTATCACCTAGTAAGAGTAGGGTCCTTGGAGACTGGTTCATAGGATTCCTAAATTTTGACTGGATGTGTGTTGAAAGGAGAAAGGGTAATGCAGAAGTGGAAAATATCAAATGCCTGGAAGGAAAGAAATAAGCATTTATTATTATATGAGTTGGGCAATTTACAGGTAATACTTCATTTGTTCCTCATCACAAGATGCTATTATCCCATTTCATAGCTGAGAAAGCTGAGGCAGACAAGGGCTATCAGAATCACAAAGTAAGTGAGGCTGGATTCAAACTTATTTCTCTGTGGCTGCATGCCCAGCTTTCTACCTACTGTACCACCTAGCTATCTCTGAGATAAAGCATCACCAACAGTAGATCTAGAGTTGAAAGTCCATCTATTCCATCTCCAACTCATTTTACAGATGAGTAAAGTGAAGATTTGGAGAGGATGGCTTGACAACTTCAATTGCCATTGTATCAACAGAGAGATTTGAACTGAGTTCCTCTGACTTCAGAATCCATACTTTCCCCTTTTACCATACATCCTAAAGGAACTACCAAAAGGTGGCAGAAAAGTGCCTAATGAAAACTGAAGTAGTCCCTTCAAAATTAAGAAAGCCCTGGAATCTTCCTCTTCCCTTTCTTTCCTTCCCCTCTCCCTATGAATGACTATTCCATGAATGCCTACATTCTAAGATGAAGCCATGAGCTGGGAACAGAATTTTGGATCAAATCTTCTGGTCTAATGATTTCATCAGGGCTGCTCTTTAAGCCTTTCCCCAGTTTCTTCTTCGTAAATCATTAAGCTCTAAACGTCAAAAGTGGAGTGGCCTTTGCTTCAGTCCACTCATCTTTGGCCCTACAGTTGGTTGCAGTGTAAATAAACCAGTGTTTTTTCCAAAGCTGGATGGACATTATGGGGTTGAAAAACCTGTTCTCTAGTGAGCTTTGGGATACACTCTAGAGAGAGCATGTAAAGGATCCCTGACTCCAGTCAGAGACATAAATTAAGGTTTAGAAGTTATTTCAGATTTTTGCCAGAAAGCCATAAATGAATGATGTAAATTGGAAAATATCCTGTTCTGAGACCTTTACAACAAAACTGGGTGGTAGGTGGCTTCCTTGGACTATCAGTCTTTAAGCCTGTTTCATTCTGAATTTGATCAACACATATCCTAACAGGTTATCTCCTCGACACAAAGGTTTGTCTTTTGCAAAAAGCATTGGTAAAAAAGGGGAATCAACGATCTCAGTAATCTGTCATTTCATGACTCTGGTTGAGAGACCATATCATCCATTTGCAGGGACCAAGGACAGCTGGTAGGGGAAACAATATGTGACGGGATAGCAGAACCCATTTTCTCTGAGGGGAGCCCAAGCTATTTGGAGATAACTCTAAGGGTTAAGAAAATTTTCTTTATATTCAAGCCTAAATCAGCCTCTTTGTAACTTCTACCTACTGCTTAGAAAGCAAATCCCTTGAAAGTAGGGATTTTTACATATTATCCACTTTTATTTTTATATTCCTCTTCGCACAGTGCCTAGAATTTAGTAGGCATTTAATAAATTAATTCTTAATTTACTTATTAAAATCTATATCGAATCCTTTATCTTTGAAAATTTTCAGATAATTGAAAACTATTATCATGCCCCTCACCTCTCTCAGATTTCTAAATCATATGATTCATATGTAGTAGGTGATTCATATAGTATGTATTCCTGGCCTAAGTCTGGAAATCAATTCTTTTTCCATAAGCCTGTTACATCCCTCTAAACATAAGATCATAGATAGAGAGCTAACAAGGACCTGAAAAACTATATAGTTCAAGGAAACTGAGGCCTAAGGGGGTACCATGTCAATAAAAAGTCCAAGATTAAATAGGCAACCTATACCAGTTTATATCCAGGTTTTCTGACAACAGAGCCAGTTCTTTCTGGAACCTCCCATTTCTTTTTAATGAATCTTTTGTTGTTGTTTTTTTTTAATTCAAGTATATTTCTGTATCATTACCAAATAGGAAAAATGGGGTGGGGGAGAGGAGAGGAAAAGAACAAAGTGATTTTAGCAGATGCAGAATCAAAAACTAGGAATAAATACTCTACACCCCATACATATGGCTATAATGTGGTGATTTAATCCATCCCAGCTGCTAGTGCTCACTGAGGGGAATGAACTTTTTTTTTTTTTTTTTTTTTTTCTGTGAGAATAGCATTTCCCTACTTGAAAGTGGAAACATATATCACATCAATATGAGCAAATTCTCCTAGCCATTTCTTCCACAAACCAGTATTTTTCTTTCTTCTCTAAGATATCATCTTGCCAGATTTCTATTCTCCTCTTCTTTGTCTTGAGAAATCTCTTCTGCCACACACAGTGATAATTTGGAATTAGGGGGGACCTTAGAGATAATGTCATTCAATCCCCTGTTGAAGGACAAGTCCTCAACACAAGATCCTTGACAAATGGCTGTCTAGGTTAAACACTTTAAAGAGTAGCAACAAAACTCATGGGGCAGCTTATTCCATTTGGGGAATGACTGTGCAAGTGGTAAGTGCAGGATAATGATGGTAAAACTAACCAACAGTGTGTCAAAATCACAGTGAATAAATGAAAGAATAAATGAGTATTTACTATGTGCTGGACATTGTGCTAAGTGCTACTGTATTTTCAGAGCCTAGCTCAGTATCTGACGTACAGTAAATGCTTAATAAATACTTCTACTTCCTTATTCTACATTTAAGGGCTTGCTGATGATTCTTTTCCTTGTAGAAAATTAACAAACTCATGTAGTTTGATTAACGTTGTCTGGATAGGTCAAGCAATTTGTACCTCCAGGAATTTCATATAGCTCACTAGGATCTCTATTTGGTGTGACTCAAGAGCAGCCAATGGGTAAAAGTTACAGGAAGACAGATTTGGTTCAGTATAAGGGAGATGGCTTTTTAAAATTACAATAATTGTGGGCAATATCCCTTAGTAAGTAGAATCTTCTAGGCACTCCTAAAGCTAGCATGAAGTAGCAGAGGATAGATAGTACTAAGAGCTTTTAAAACCAACATAATAAATCACACAACAAACATTTATTCAATACTTTCTAAGTGACAGGGATTGTGCTAGGTGCCAGAAATACCAAAGAAAAAAGTGTAATGATCTTTACCTACAAGGAACTTAAATTCCTTTTAAGGTAGAGAGTTTGACTCAATATCAGCATAGATGTACTAGAGATGCTCAAACTGGCAAATATGACAAATCTGGGCTTGATTTATTGTTTTGTGAGTGTCTAGACTTAAGGAAGTGATGAAAGTTAATGCAGATTATATTTTAAAGTGAGTCATAGGTATATAAATATATGTATATGGTTGTATATATAGTAAAGAGACCTGGTTGATATTTACTGAAGCACTTCTGAATATAAGGGACATGAATTTCCAGTGTTAGGATAAAGTTATGGTAGCCATAGCATTTCCTACAGGCCATGTCTTATATTAGGTAGAAACTTCAACCCTAGGAGTTTTAATGAAGGGGAAAAAAATTAAATAACTAAAACCAAGATATTCTATGTTTTAGAATCCCCTCAGGTGAAACAAAAATTACTCTGGTACCCTATTAGCCTCTCTGAGGTTTCCCATTCTTGGTATATCTCATTCCAAATGATCTCTATAGAAAATCAATAAACCTTTGTTAAATTTAACCTATTCTTATTTCCCCTGGGCCTGTCACTGGGCAGACCCATATGCCTGTTCCACAATTTGTGCATTTCTCATATTCGGGTCAAAAACTCATATAAATTCCCCATTTAATTCCTTTGTTAAAAAAAAAGACAAGTTAATTCTGCTTTGTGTACATATCTATTTTACAAAGATATTTATAGCAACACTTCATTTATCTGAACTTTTGGAGAGGAAATTAAGTTTTGCATGAAGAAATTTCCAAGTAATAAAATTGTTTCTATTAGATTTTTTTCAAATATACAATTCCCAGCCTCAGCGAAAAGAATTGATAGGAAATTAATTGATGGAAAGAACACTGCTTTTGAAGTTAGAGGATACAAGTTCGAATTTTGCCTTTGACACTCATTTTCTATGCAATAAAGTTATTTCACCTTTTTGAATCGCAGTTTCCTCATTTATAAAATGATGAGATAGGGGAATCCTCTAGATTCTCTTAGAGGAGCATTCTGGCTCCTCTATGACTCTTTAGAATTCATTGAATATAATATAATATAATTTATCTTGTTTTTGTTGAATCTGGGTCACAAAAGGTTCTGTGATTATAGATTATAGATGGTAACATCAAAGGAGACTTGGATTTGAATTCCAGATCTTCATATTATCTGTATAATCTTGGGCAAGTCTTTTCTCCTTCCAGGAGTTTAAATTGCTTTATCTGTACAATGAAGCTAAGATGTTATGCAAGGTCTCTATCTTTTGGCTGGAAGATCTTATGAATTCTAAGGTCCCTCTCAGCTCTAGGATTGTAAATCATTACTTCCTTTCAGTTTACAACAAGCCAATGAGAAGGCTAATGAAAAAATCCTTATCTCCACCACACAAATAAGGAAACTGAAAAATATAACGTATGTAAGGTTACTCAAATAATGGCCAACATGATAGTCAAATATAGGTCTTCTGAATCTAGTGTCTTTTCAACCATATCACTCTGATTTTTTAATTAGAGAAATCTAGCATTTACAAATTTGTTTTTTACCCAGCTATTGGATAGTTTACTTTATATAGATGTTGCGAAATAATAGGATCATGGATCATAAGTCAAGAAATAAAAGGGCCTTAGAGGCCATTTAACCTATTTCCTTCATTTTACTGATGAGAAGAATGAAGCCCAGGGAAGTTAAATGATTTGATCACACAATTAAGATAATACAGTGACAGGACTGGAATTTGAATCTGGGTCTTATGAATTTCAATCTATGATACTTTGTGATGCCTCAGATAAAAGGCTAAATGAGTAGACCTGTAGTCAGTACTATTCACAGTACCAAACAAAATCCATATTTTGTGATCTCCTAGATCGTGTAAATTTGCTGCCTTGCTACAAAATTAATTCAATACAAAATACAAAATTAATTTGATTCTTTAATCAAAAGCTGAAGCAGCTTTCTCCAGAATAATTTTTCACCCTCCAGAAATTCACCTACATTGTCATTTTTCTATGTTCTTTCCTTGTCAGCAGCTTCCATGATATGTTGTTTTAATATATCCTACTTAGCAAAGTGTACCAACAATATTTCCTTGTCACTTTTAATCAGTTCTTTCTTATAACTTGTCCTTTTTGGGGTCTTTGATGAATTGTTCATTTATTCAAGAATTTGGACAGAAATGTTTGAAGAACTCACTGAAAAACTTGCAATTTGGTATAGTGACAAGAGTACTAGATTTGGTGTTAGGGACCTGGGTTTAAATCTCGTCTTTGCCACAACTACCTATGTAACTTTGGGAAGCTATTTAAACTTTCTAAGCATCAGGTTTTTATCTTTAAAATTAGATGTAAATCTGTGATCCTAGTATTTGTCTATAAGGAGTGAAAAGCTAGGCCCCTGAGATAGGGTCATTCTCCCCACATTGGCTCTCTTTTTGTGGTAGAAAAGAATTGGCTATGGAAGGAATGTCCATCAATTGGGGAAATGACTGAATATGTTGTGGTATATGATTATGATGGAACACTATTATTGTAGTATGAAAAATGACAAAGGGGTTTCAGAAAAACTTGTGAAGACTTGTATGAACTGATACAGAGTGAAGTGAGCAGAACAAGAAAAACATTGTATACACTAATAGCAATACTGTAGTGATGATTAGCTATGAAAGATTTAGCTATTCTGATCAATATAATGATCTAAGACTACTCCAAAGATCTCTTGATGAAAAAATGCTATCCATCTCCAGAGAGAGAACCAGTGAACTCTGAATGCAGACTGATACATACTTTTTAAAATTTTATTTTTCTTGCTTTTTCCCAGCATGCCTAAGGTGCAAATCTATTTCAAACTTCACATGTATAATTGATATCATATTGTTTGCCTTTTTAAAGGGTGAGGAAAGGGCTGGAGGGACGGAGAAAATTTAGAACTCAAGAAGAATATTGCCATTTTGTTATCTCCAATTCTACTTAGCCAGTCCACCACCTTTTCTAATCACATATTTCTTTAACAATACTTTTTATGCCCTTTTATTCTTATAAATCATTACTAGTTTATGCTGTGTCCCAACAGTTGTAATCATTTTTTGGAAGAACTAGCTTTATAAAAACAAAGAAGATAGATCCCATATCAAGGAGTTTACATTCTTAAAAGGGAGAGGATGTGTGTCATGGATCTTTTAGTTAGAATCATGTTTTTAAATGCATGATAAATACAAAGGCAAGTGAAAATAAAGATGTAATTTTTTTTTTTCAACCAAGTTCACATACACCCTTACATCTGTTATCCTCAGGTTAAAAACCCTTGTACTAAAATGGTAATTGATATCTCCTTTCCAGTCCTCTTCAACCCATATCCCTTATTACCAGTCAGCTCTAGGTTATTTGTTCTCCTTTTCTTTCTACTTGTCTTTCCGGACCCAGGTGCTTTGCTTAAGAATGAGTGAATTAACACTTCACTCTGGAGTGTTAAGAGACTTCATGCATTACCTTAGTAGAGGTTATTTGCATTTTAAAAGCTGAGGTAATGAAAAGGATCTTTTAACAGAGAAGAAAAAAATTGATGTGTGAAATCTCAAGCAGCAATAGGAGATAAATATTGGGGGTGGGTGGACAGTCTTTGAGAAAACCCTAATAAGTAGATGCTGCTACTGGCCTGGACAGGAAGTCAAACAAGCCTATAGCTACTATCACTACAAAGCTGCATTCCACCTAAACTCACCCATCATATGGCAGTGAGTGAAGGAAATGGAATTGGGTCAGCAGCCTGAATCCTTTTTTTCTTTTCTTCCACTTTCCCTTTCTTCCTCATCATCATGGACATTATCTGGGCCAGTTAAAACTCTCTCCACTGTAGAAACACGTTCAATTCTGGGGGTGATTGGTACTATGATAGTTTGTTGATTGTGAGAATGACTATTTCTTTTTCAGAACACAGTTCCAATTTGAGAACATGAATTTCTATTTGACTAAGAACATTGAGTGCTCATTATGTACAGAGAACTTGACTATGTACTATTGGAGGCTATAAAAGAAATAAAAAGCAGGATTCCTGCTGAAAAGGAACTATCAATCTTCTTGTACTGGACAAACTTTACCTGTAATGTCAAATGCCCCAGGGAGGGACTTAGTAACTGATCTTGCTGACAATCTCTCTTTGCTTAATTTTTCTTTCTTTTTTTTTCTGTCTAAAATTATACTATATAGGCCATCTGAAGCTGCATCAACAAAATGCGGTACTGTTTTGTTATCGTTAAGCAGTTTTTCAGTCATGTCCAACTTTCAGTGACCCCATTTGGGGTTTTCTTGATAAAGATATTGAAGTGGACGGCCATTTCCTTCTTCAGCATATTTTACAGACGGAAATGGGGTCTTAATCTCATGACTCACCTGGGGTCATATAGCTAGTAGGTGAACTCAGGTGAGTCTTTGCTCCAGGCTCAAGCATTCTATCCTTTGATCCATCTTGCTGTCGTCCTTTTATTTATCATGAAGGAAAAAAAAATAAAGCTCTGATAAAGCTCTAATTCTGTCTCTACAACATTTCTCCCACACATGCTAGTTCATTATTTCTCACCAAGACTATTGTAATATTTTTCTTATCGCTCTTTCTATAGAATCAAATAGAGATGCTCAATTAATGTTGTTTGAGAATCAAGATATTGAGTAGTTAGGTGGCACAATAGATAGAATACTGGGCTTGGAATCAGCAACTGTCACCTTCCAGAGTTCAAATATGACTTCAAATTGTATGTGTTTAACCTATATTGTATTGCTTGATATCTAGGGGAGGGGAGAGAGGTAGAAAATTTGTAACACAAGGTTTTGCAGAGTGAATGTTCAAAACTATTTTTGCATGTATTTTGAAAAATAAAAAAGTTATTATTATTTTAAAAAATCAAATATGATCTCAAACACTAGCTATGGGACTCCAGGCAAGTGACTTGAGGGAAATGCCTCATCTATAAAATACGCTGGAGTAGGAAATGTCAAACTTCTCCAGAATCCTTGCCTAGAAAACCCCAAATAGGATTGTGAAGAGTTATATACAAGAGAACAACAACAAACTGTTCCCAGCTTGTGATCCCAATAGTGATGCTGTCCCCAGATCTTTATCTCCCTGACATTGCTTATTCTTTTATATCTGTAGTAAATATTTGAGACCTTTTCATGAAAAACAACTTAGAAATCAGAATCAAAGATAGTTAAGTTTTTGAGAGCTTCTTCAGAATTTCACTTGTAACTTAACCTTTAATGTTTACTAAGTACATTAAAATACTTGTTTCTTTAAAGTAGCATATTTGCTGTCCTTTATTTCTTTTTTTCCTATATATAGCTTGTTTGTATATAATCATTTGTACTTTGTTTTCTTCATTTCATTGTGAGCTATCAGAAGGAGCTGTCTTAGAGCTGTCTTTTTTTCTTTTCTTTTTTTTTTTTTTTTAATTATAACTTTTTATTGACAGAACATATGCCTGGGTAATTTTTTTATAACGTTATCCCTTGCACTCACTTCTGTTCCAACTTTTCCCTTCCTTCCCTCCATCCCCTCCCCTAGATGACAGGCAGTCTTATACATGTTAAATATGTTATAGTATATCTTAGACACAATATATGTGTGCAGAACCAAACAGTTCTCTCGTTGAACAGGGAGAATTGGATTCAGAAGGTAAAAATAACCTGGGAAGAAAAACAAAAATGCAGACAGTTTGCACTCATTTCCCAGTGTTCATTCCTTCTCTGGATGTAGCTGATTCTGTCCATCATTGATCAATTGGAATTGAATTAGATCTTCTCTTTGTTGAAGATTTTTTTTTGCTTTTCTTTGTATTCTTAGTGCTTAGCTCAGTGCCTGCCTGAGTCTTTAATAGGAACTAATATGTATATACATATATATATATATATATATATATATTATTAAATAATCAGGTGGTATCTAATAATTAAGTACAATAGGGTGCTGGATCTGGAGTGAGGAAAACCTGAGACATAGTAGGCACTTAATAAAGCTTCTTTTCCTTCATTTCTTTATTGATTGATCAACACAAACAGTTGTGAGATTTGACTGTGAAGTAATGAAACCGATTCTATAAAATGCATCCTATCACTTTGGAGTTGCATTTTTATATTGAACATTTGGTTTTGTAGCAGTCTTGGAATATAAATGAACTTTTTTGGGAAAACAATATATACACAGATAAGCAAATATATAAATGACAAATAAATAATTACTATATAAAAATACTATGTTATATATATTATAAGAAAATACTATATAACATAAATAAATAATATACATCATATAATATATATCATAATATAATAAATAGATAATATATAATAAATGAAATAAATATAAAAGGCAAAAGGGATTTAGTAACTGAAGGAGATCAGGACAGGCTTCCATAAGGAGAGATGGCTTGAACTGAGCTGGAAAGAAGCTAGGAATTCTTTGAAGAAGAAATACATTCATTCCAGGCATAGGAGATAATCTTTGTAGAGAAACAGAAGTCTGAGATGGAATTTCATGGAAATAAGAAGACAACCAGAGACTAGTTTGGCTGGAATGTGGGAAGCATGAATAGGAGTCATGTACAATAAACTTGGAAAAGTAGATTAGAGCCAGATTGTTAAGGACTTTAATTGTTGAAGGAAAGAATTTGTATGTGATTCTGGAGGCCAGTGGCAAACTGGAGTTTCTGGATTAGAGGAATGGCGTGGTTGATATGTATTTTAAAAGGAATATCTCTTGGGCAGTTGGACAGAGTATGGATTGGGGAGAGAAAAGACTGGAGGCAGTGATATAAATCATTGTTCAGTCATTTTCAGTTTTCCAACATTGTGTGATCTCATGTAGAGTTTTCTTAGCAAAGACACTGAAATGTTTTGCCATTTCCTTCTTCAACTCATTTTACAGGTGAAGAACTGAGTTAAGGTTAAGTGACTTGCTCAGGATCACATAGCTAGCAAGTGTCTAAGGTCACATTTGAACTCAGGAAGATGTCTCCCAGATTCCAGGTCTGTGCCACCTTGCTGTCACGATAACACAAATTAGAGAGCAATTATGAGTCCAAGTGATAGGATGTGAGCTTGAGATGGTTATAGGAATGGAGAAAGGATAGTAGGGGAGATACATTGTAGTGATAGAATTGAGAAGCCATGGAAACTGTATGTGCTAGGTGAGGGAGAATTAAGGATGACTTCAAGGAGCAAACCTGAATCACTAGAACTATAATGGATCTTTTTAACAGGAAAAGGGAAGTTAGGAATAGGGAAGGTTTTAGGAGAAAATGATAAAACTACCCCCTCTTTTTCACATGTTTCCCCTGGTGGGTACTTAATAGAAGGTAGTTAGGTGGTACAGTGGATATGACATTGGACTTGAGTTGAGATCAGGTATCAGACATTTACCAGATATGTAACTCTAGGCAAGTCACTTGACCCCTACCTGCCTCAGTTTCCTCATCTGTAAAATGGTATTAACAAAGGACTTACCTCCCAGCATTTTAGGGATCAAATGAGATAATATTTGTAAATAATTTTGCCAGGTTTAATGTACCATATAATTTTTAGCCGTTGTTATTACCAATGAACATTTATGGAGTTGATACTATTTTTAACTTTCTCTGTCTCTATCTCTGTCTGTCTTTCTCAATGATTTCCTATACTAAGCTGTCGCTGTGATCTTTTAAGGCTTGATAAGAACAGAAGAAGTGAGAATTGTTTTAATTCTCTCCAATTAGCTAACTGTAAATTCTTAATCCCTCTCGACACCATTTCAGTGGCACTTCCTAAGAGGTGCCTTCAGAAACTCTGCCGCAGAGGAATGTCAGCTGGGATTCAATAATGCCTATTGCTGTTAAGCAATAGCACAAAATAATTTCCTTTTTTATTCTCCTTTTAGTGGAAATTTTTAAAAAAGCAAAGGACAGAGGCCATTTTTAGTATTATTTCTATTAAAAGAAGCAGGGAACTTGACTGTAGTGACTAGAAATTTGGCATCAAAGACAGGTAAATCTGGGTTCAAATCTTCTGACACATATTAGCTGTATGTTCCCGCACAAACCACTTATTCTCTAAGTATCATAGACAATTAATGTTCTATAAGCCAATAAATTGTAGGTGCCAACCTGCATTGGTAGAAAGGTTTTCCTAGGTCAATTTCCTGTGTCATTAAATCACAGGTCTTACATCTAACCTTGTAGAGGGCCAGAACTCTGGAGAAGTATACTTGAAACAAGGATACTTACAATAAGGTGTTAACTCAGTGTGACTGATGAGATGATGGTTCTTTCCTATACATATATTTAGTACTTAGCATGGTGATGTAAATGGTTCTCTAGTTCACACATTCTCAATATGTTATAATGATGTAATTGTAATACAGTATTTAAAGGCTGAGAGCACTGCCAATGAGACATTCCATCCTTCTGATGGATCTCCTGACTCCTGTACTTCTCCACTAAGATCAAGACTGGCCAGAATAAAGACTCTAGATCAGTGGTCCTCAAACTTTTAAAATAGGGGGCCAGTTCACTGTCCCTCAGACTGTTGGAGGGCCGGACTATAATAAAAACAAAAACTATGAACAAATTCCTATGCACTCTGCATATATCTTATTTTGAACTGAAGAAACAAAACGGGAACAAATACAATATTTAAAATGAAGTTAAATCAACAAACTTATCAGTATTTCAATGAAAACTATGGGCCTGCTTTTGGCTAATGAGATGGACAATGTCTGGTTCCATATTTGTCACTGCTAGTCATAACAAGTGATGCAAGTGTGCATCTGTTAGTTTTGATCTGGTTGGAGATTTCAAATGCTTCATTCTAGAAAAAGTCTGTTCACAGACATAAGTGCGGCAAAGATGGTTGCCATTTTGACTGCATGGTTCCTGAGATGAGGATATGTCTCAAAGGGGAGAGATGCATAGAAATTATGAAGGCTGCTTGACTTGAATGCGTCTTTCAGAGAGTCACAATTCTGCAGTTCAGCCAGTTCCATTTGGTAAAATTGTATCCACATTTTCAATGTCAATAGAAAATGGGTTATGGAAAAGCTGTATGTCCTGTTCATGGAGATGAGCTCTTTAAATCTAAATTGGAACTCCTTTTGCAATTTTTCCAATGAATCCACACATGTTTTGTTTGGGAATGCAATCAGCAGTTTTTCTGCTAACAGATTTTGAGTTGTGGGGAGATGGCAGAAGTTTTCCTCCTTTGTTTGATGAGGAGGCCTAATTTTACTTCAAATGCTTTGACATGCGATTGCATCCCCTTTCCTTGAAGTTGCATATTGATATTGTTGAGTAGCTCTGTTACATCTGTCAGAAAGGCAAGGTGCCATTTCCATTCTGCATCATTGAGCTCTGGTACTTCTTTGGTTTTTGACAGCAGAAAAGTTATAATCTGTGGAAGTAAGTCATGGAAACGTTTCAAAACTCTCCCTGGACTCAGCCAACGGACTTCTGTGTGATATAGAACATCTTCATACTCAACTTTTAGCTCAGACAGAAATTCCTGAAATTGATTTAGTGCATTATCTCTAATGAAGTTAACACAAGATACCACAATTTTCATAACAGAGCCCCACTTCAGTGATTTACTACACAACGCTTGTTGGTGGATGAGGCAGTGTATGGCTATTGGATGAGAATGGTTATGTTTGTCCATCTCTTGGTTAATGGGAGCAATTACTCCTTTCTTAGACTCCACCATGCTAAGGGCACCATAAGTTGTCATGCTAGCTACTTTAGCCCAGTCCAGCTCCAAACCATTCATAGTTTGGCAAACCTTTTCATAGCTATCCTCTCCTGTAGTTGTTCCTTTGATGCTTTGCAGTGCAGCAAGCTCTTCTATGACTTCAAAATAATCATTTGTCCCATGAATAAAAATTAGAAGTTGTGCAGAATCACAGACATCATTGCTTTTGTCGAGTGCCAAGGAAAAATATGAATTTTTTTTTTTGTGGAGTTTTGCAAATTCTGATGCAGATTGTCTCCCATTTCTTCAATCCTCCGTGTAATTGTAGGTCCTGAAAGACTCACTGTACTAAATAAATCGGCCTTCTCTGGACACATCTCTTTTGGCAACAACGTTTTTTAACAAATTCTCTCTCCACAAATGGTCTGCCAATTCATGCTATTAGCTTGGCACTTGAAAACTTGCTCGCAGTGATGAAATATTTTGCTGCTTCTGCTTCACAAAAATATTTTGCTGAGTTGTCAATATATTTTTCAGTTTTAATATTTTATCTTTTCTCACTTCTCCAACCAAACAATCATATTTATCTTTATGTTGAGTTTCATAGTGTCGATGCAAATTATATTCTTTGAACACAGACACTATATTTTGGCATATCAGACATACAGCTCTTTCCTTGTACTTCATGAAAAAGTAATCATAAGTCCACTGTTCTTTGAATATCCTACACTCCAAGTCAACTTTTCTTTTTCTTGACATCATTATTTCTATTTGCTATTAGTAAAATACCTATATATATTCACCAGCTCTGCACCCCCTCATACTCAGGATAAGGATAAGTGGAGGGGCACTAAGCTCAGACTCCCCAGTGATTACAAGGTGATGACATATGTTAGCAATATTCCATCTCTTTATGAAACTACAGAACATACACACAATGATAAAACTGATGACCACAACAGGCAGACATGAGGTCATATGGATACAGGGCCACGGCCTGGTACAAGGAGCCTCACTCTGGGTGACAATAGCAGTCAGTACTGCAACATGCACTATATTTTACATTGCCATTACAGCATAATGATAATGACAGAGTCAAGCTGGGACTTGTAGTACTAACTGTTGCTATGCCCGTGCACCAGACACAGCCCATATATTCCCCCTACAGCGGCCATGACATGCTCAGCATGCATCCTTCGTGCCTGTCTGTTGTGGTGGCTTTTGTTACTTTACAAGACCGCCTGCCCTTAGTTCTCTGTCTTCTGCATCTCTCTCCCTTCCTCACACCATACACCCCGGCCTGGGAACTCACCTCACCTCAGTATCACCTCACACTCTGTCTCTGCTGCCTCAGCCCAGTGCCAGAAGTTGTGTGTTGCTAACGTGAGTTTAGATCGAACATCACTTCCGGTCTGATTTTGCCATAACCCGGCGGCAGAATAAACGTCCTCAGGGGGCTGCATCTGGCCTGCGGGCCGTAGTTTGAGGACCCCTGTTCTAGATTCTATTCCTGACTATTCTTGTGGTGTCTATCCTGCTGAGACCAAGACCAGTGTGAAGGACCTCCAGAAAGCTAGCCTGAACATATCTCTATTGTCATTATAATTTAAATAGGAAGATATGAATCAAACACTAATAAATAAAAAACTCAGCAGGAGTGTCAACATAGATAGAAAACAGGCCCCAGAGTTGGGAATATTCAGAGTGGGAGTTCAAGTCCCACCCCTGATCCATGTTGGCTTTGTAACCCAGATCAACTCATGTAAGTTCTCAGTTGCCTCCATGATTTTCTGGATCTAAAAGGTGAAGAGCAGGTGGTTGTATTTATATCAGCAGAGGGATTTTTTGGGTAGAGGGAGTTTCTGTTCTGGGGGAGCTGCCTAAACCAATGAAATCACAAATCTGGGGAGGGGAAGAAAGTAATAACAAATCAATTATAGTAAAGAGTAAAGAGAACCCTATTGAAATTGTTATCTATGCAAGGTAACATGAAATTGAAATATGCCACAGTGGAAAGAACACTGGCTCTGGAGTCGGATGACCTAGATTCCAACATTATCTCTGATGCTTTCTACTTGTGTGATCATGGGAAAATTCCTAAATCTCCATGAACCTGAGTTTCCTCATATGTGAAATGAGGGGACTGGAGCAGATGACCTTTGATATCTCTCTAGTTTTAAAGCTATGGTCCTATGAAAGCTTCTCAAACATGTGACTTCTTTCTTATATGGATCAATCAAAAAATTTAGCAGAAGATAACAAAGCAGTTGCCAGTTTTCAGGAAAATCTGCCCTCATTTCATTTTCCTCCTTTTATCTCTGACAGTAAAATGAAGATGTTTTCCCCAGAGGCTCATTCCTAGTTGTAGAATCTTGTCACTGGACAACCTAAATGGGATGCAAGAAAAGTTCACCATGGAAGCACCTTTCTGAATCATAGGTTCTTTGAAGATGGTTGTCTGTGTTCCTCATCAAGTGTCTAGCTATTCTTATAGTACATCCAGACTGTCTTCCCCCACTTCCCTTCCCTACTTTTTCAAATAATTGTGACTATTAGAAAAATCAGCCTAAAGTGGAAGGTTTTTCAGTCCTTTTCAAATCTGGGACCTAGAGTATCTGCTGAGTTAAAAAAATCTTTGATCTGGGGCCCATGGCAGATTTTGAGTCAAAATTCTAATGTATTTACATAAAGCCAAGCTCCTGATCAATTTTTGGCCTTTTTTTTTCCTTTCCAGGATGGAGAACATTCAACTTTTTATTGGATTGCATATGTTTTGGGTCCTAATTACTCTCTACATGTTAAATTCTATATGATGGTTTTAATGCCCTAAGATTTGCATCTAGGAGAAAATTATCTGTGCCATTTTTTTTCTTGGATCCTGAAAATCTTACAAGCCTGGGGACCATCTGCTCACCCATCCTCCAAGTATTCTAGCAGATGACATACCTAAGTTTGCCCAAGGTGACAGTTACTTCCCTTGAGCTTTCAAAAGCCCAAACTCTTCCCTTGCCCTGAAACTATAAGCCTTGGGATACTGCTGAAGGTAAGGGCCAGCTTTCAAAATCTGTTTGGCACACACACTGATTTTTTTTTAAATAAAATTTTAATCATTGTTGCTTTTTCTCTCCTGTGAAATGATTTGAGTATCTCATGCTGGACCTCATTTAATCAATTATTATCCCTGTGACATATTATGGTACTTTTATTGCTAATATTTAAGGTAGCCTGGACCTATTATTTCACTGATATATGGAGCTCACAATAAGTAAGCGTCTCTATCAATGTAGATCATTATCTGCTCTGCATCTTGTAATCTTAGAAAATTGCTTCTGGCACTGAGAAATTAAGTGACTTGTGTGGGATCATATAGGTAGTATGTGTCAGAGATGGGGATTAAACTATAATCATTTTTTTTTCAATCCACTATGTTACCATGTCTTTCTATTAATTTCATACAAACTTTAGTAGTGAGGTAAGCATGGGTAGTTGAATAAAGGACTAGCTTTGCCTTGGGGGCAAATCTTGTTTTTGACAAATAGCAACTAATGCAGCTAAACGAAACAATACACAGAGTATGTGAGGAAGACTCCTCTTCCTGAATTCAAATCTGTCCTAGGACACTTACTAGCTCTGTGATTCTGGGGAGAGTCACTTAACCCTGCTTGCCTCAGTTTACTCATCTGTAAAATGAGCTGGAAAAGGAAGTAGCAAATCACTCTACTTACTGTCTTTGCCAAGGAAATTCCAAATAGGGTCATAAAAAGTTATTTGTGACTGAGAAATGGCATTTGTCTTAGCAGCTTCTTACCAAGGTAGGGTTTGAACCTAGGTCATCCTGGCTCTGAGATAAGTTATCTACTTAACTACTATATCTTGCTGCTTTTCAATCTTAAACATAATTATTCAAAAATCTTCAGGTTTCAAACATATTTGTTCTACAAACTGAACTAGCATTTTTCTCCTCTTTCTATTCTGTTATACTTCTTTTATGGGTTAAAAAAACTAAAAGAATTTGAGTCATTTTATGCAGCTCATAGCCTGAGGCCTGTCACCTGTTCAGAATGCTAGGAAAACAAGCCAAAAGGGAACATGAGGGAAAAGGAGAAGGAAGGTTGGCTGACTGTTTTCTGTCAAAGCCCAAAGTTGGTGGGCCTTGGGCCAAACATTTTTATAGATTACTTTAATTATTAATTGCTATTGCTGATATGACTTTCCCCTCTATCTATCTTTGTGTTCTTATAATAGATCTACTGTGAAATTAGGATCTGGGGCAGGGTAGGACAAAATTGGTCCCTGTTTTTAAAGGATGCAGCCTTTCAGGTGCTTTCAAGATAATGTTTTCCCAAGTTGAGGATATGATCATAAAAACTCCAGTTTAAGAAAAAGACTGATTAAGTCAAAGAATTGTAAGGTTCCTTCCTTACTAAGTTCCTAAAGTATAATTTTTAGACCTTATATAAAAGAAAAAATCATATATATGAAATCTTCCATACATTCAGTTCAAGAAATACTTAATAAATTCCTTACTATGTGGAAGGCCTGATTTATCTTTAAGGCCTTTCTTTGTATCCCTCAGGCTCAGGACAGAGACTGGCACATAGTAGGTGCTTAATGAATGTTTATTACTAGGTATCTAGAGAGTGTGATGGATAAAGGTCATTTTGATCTGCAATCAGGAAGATTTGAATTCAAATTTGACTTCAGATGCTTATTATGTTGCCCTAGGCAAGACAGTTAACTTCTGCCTACCTCAGTTTCCTTAACTGTAATTGAGGGTAATAATAGCATTTACTACTCCAGGTTGTTGTGGGAATCAAATGAGATATTACTAAATGCTCTTCTCCTAGCATAGTCCCTTGCACAAACAGAAGAAGGAGCTTATTGGATTGAACTGGATTTTATTTTTATTTACATTGTACCAAGCTGTCAGCCAATAAGTATTTAACAGGCACTTTACAAAGCAGTTACAAAATTACAAAGTTGGAGTTACAAGGAATGGCAAAAACAGTCCTTTCTCTTGTGAGGGAGACACATGCAAAGAACAAAACAAATAAGATTTTTCTCTATATGTAAACACACAAAGACACTCATATATACATACCTACTTGGATATACAATACAAATAGAAGGTAATCTCAAAGGGAAGACATTATCAATGAGAGGGGCTGGGAAAAATCTCCTGCAGAGGCAGGATTTAAGGTGAGTCTTTCAGGCTTTTGAAAGAAGGCAGAGGTGGAGATGAGGAAGCAGAGCATTCCAGGCATGGGGGAAAGGTGCAGAGTAAGGCAATATTTATAAGGAACAAAAAGGCTGGTAGAGAAGACCAGAGAGGTAGGCAGGGGCCAGTTGTGAAAGGCTTTAAAGCCAAAGGATTTTACATTTGGTCCTGGAGGGAACAAGATGTTCCTCTAAGACTGATAGAGGAAGGAGATCAATGCAATTTGGTAAATTAAAGAACACAGGAGCTTGGCAACACCAAGTCCTTATTGCCTTATTATTTTCCAGCTTGACCTGTATACCCCCAAGGTTCCTATTAGCTTAGAATCTCTGAGGGCATGGCAAATCCATTGAGTTTATCAATGTTTTCAGCCAAATAAAACCAGAACTTTAGAAAACGAGGTTATTTTGAGTACTGGATTACTGATTGAGAAATCCTAGATAAGAAAGAGATAATAAATCCCCAAATTAGGGTTGTGGTTCTTTGAGTAGAAAAGGGACAGATACAAGAAATAAGGGCCTACCAACTGATTAAGTGTGTGGTGTGTGTGTGTGTGTATGTGTGTGCACGTCTGTTCATGTTCATATTCAAGGTGGTTTGTAAAGGAGATGGGAAAGTCAACAAACACTTTTAGGTTTCCAGTGACTGGGAAATGATAGTTTCATTGTTAGAAAGAGGGAAACTGTAGGAAAAGAAAATATCAGAAAGTTAAGGAGTAGCCAACAAGCCAAATGCTTGTTTTGTCCAGAAAGATCAGGACGTTTTGAGAAGGAATCAGTAAAGATGTCCTTCCATAGAGCTGTGATGAGTAATCAGGAGCTAAAACTTCAGTAAAATAGATGCAATCCCATTACATTTATTTGTTTGCTTGGAGGCTGGGTCCCCTTATCTCATCCAGCAGATATCACTACTACTCAGCCAAGAAGCATTGACCTATTTATTCTGTTTCCAACCTGGGCCAGATCCCTTCTATAAGCAATTTAATGGACCTCCCTCTCCACCCCGCCTCCTCCTCCAGTTCCTGGGATCAGTTCCTGCCAAACTTAACTTGGGCTGACTTTAAGCTCTTTCTGTAGCTCAGGAGTCCCAAGCTTAAGGGATCCTCCAACCCTCAGTCTCTCTAGGAATGAATCACCAAATCCTACCTATTCCATTCAATTTAACAAATTTTATTAATGCTTACCATATGCAGTCAAATCCATATCATTAAATCCCTTCAAAGAGACTAGCAAGTAGACTAGTTTCCATTGGATAACAATTCTCAGCTAGATAAAAAAGGTTTACATAGTCAAGCCTTTATGTTTTATAATAGATAATTCTTTCTAGTACAGTTAATCTCCAGATCTCTCCAAAGGAACTAAGAGCAGCAGCATAGATTTATTGCATTCTCGTTATATTTTTTTTGCACTAAACATATCTATAATATTTCTTAGAAGCCAAAGTGACAGGTGATCTCTTGAGTTCTCTTCAAATTCTGAGATTCAATGAAGTGTCTCTCATACTTATTCCTTAAAATAGTCTTGTAGACTGTGATTTCTTTTCTATTTTTTTTTTAACTTAAGCCTTAGAAAGGTTAATTAAATTGCCTAAGGTCACACAGCAAGACTACAGTGGAGCTGAAAAATGAAATTCCATGGCTTGGGGTGTTTTTTGGTTCCATGGGTCTCTTTCTCGCGGTTTCTGTTGCTGTCTTTGTCTTTATTTTTTGTAAGTCACTTTGTAAAGAAGAGGACAGAGACTCAAAAATGAATGTGGGGTTCAACAGAGCCATACATTTTTGGCCTGAATTTTAGAGAAAACTCTGCTCCTTAAAGCTGTGTAAACTTATGAAAGCCAATTAAATGTTCTTAGCTTCAGTTTCTCCATCTATAAAATGGGTACAATACCTACTCCACAGGGCTGTTATATTGTTACGACTGGAAAGAACTTTATAAATTATCCAGTCCAAACCCTTCATTTTTTAGGCAACAAAAATGAGGCACAGAGATGTAAAGAAATGTGTTCAGGGTCACAAAGGTTGTAAGTAAACAGCAAATTGGGGGTTTAAATTCAGGTTTTCTGATTCCAAATCAAGCACTATTTCCACTATATCAGATTTTCTCTCTCTTTTTTTTCATACTCAGTGCTTTAAAATTTAGAAAACACTTAACTTAATTTTATTATATTAAAACTACATAAAATCAATTATTCTTTTTCATTCTTTATGCAATTATTTAAATTTAAAATTATCTTGTGAGGGTGCTCCTGTATTTGAGAAAAAGAAGTTTGGCAAAATTTGTTTCTCATTTGGATGTTTAGCCAAGGCATCCAAGTCTAGAATGGCCTTTAAATACTCAGACTCCATTACTTAGCTCATTGATCTCTAACACCTCATGGAAGTCATAACTCAAGAATTGTTGTTTGTCCTTCATTTTTTCCCCTTCATTTTTGAAGAGGACCTTACATCTTACAGGATGATATCCTGACTTGCACATGAATTGGATTTAAGTGAGGAAAGTGACTTTCCCTTCCAGAGTCATATAAATCCACTGGCAGGACAAAAATCAAGATAACTGACAATTGCCCAAAATGCAGTAGATAACCCTGGTATCTTGAATGTCTGAGCAAGCTCTAAGGATTCCACAATGTCTACTTCAGCCATCTTCATGGCTGTTGAAACAAACTGTTGTCATCCTCCCATTTCTCGGTGGATATCTTCAATTGTATGGTTTATATTTCCTTCCCCCAACTTACTTTTGGGTTTAAGACTTATTGATTACCCTTAACTTTGTTTAGACAATTTGCCAAGATGATTGGTAAAGCTATAGCAAATGCTATAGCTTGTTGGAGGCAGGTGAAAGTTGAGTGACTGGTTAAATACCAAAAATGGAAAAGCAGCCCTGAAAAACTCCTTTACAAGCCCTTACCCAAGAAGTGCTAGTCTTATTTAACAACCCACACAACTCAATTCAATGATCAAAAGGAAACAAGAACCCCATCTTTCTTTAGTAAAATCTTTCTTTAGTAGAAATTGGACATATTACTTGCCTCTCCTTTCCCTTCTCCCCAATGTCAGGGAAAATTGCTAGCTGATGTGTAGTTCCACTATATAGATCCAAATTAGGAACACCATGATTGATTCTTTAGCCTATTTCTTGCCATGGAGTAATAACATCAAAGATAAAGTCAAAATTACAGGACGAGCTTCTGCCTTAAAGACTATTATTCCACAAAAACTTCTTTCTCTTGTTGAAATGTCTATGCTGCTTTTGATTTAAGTATCAGATTTGATGTACAGTGCTATTCTCATTAGGTTCCCTGAGTATGTCTTTTCCAGATATTTAGGAACAAGGCTTAAGATGCTGGGTTTTCTTTCTATTCAAAGAGTTCCCCTGAGTTCAGAGTTTCAGAACATAAAGTATCAGCAAGTATTCTTTTTGGTTAAAAAATTATAAAGCAGATGTGCAGATTTGGCTCTATAATAAATCACAGGAACATGGGATAGAGGACAGATAATTAGACAAATAATTGATGTGAAAAAGAACCAAGGCGCCCAGTGGCCAATTCGTTCAACATGAGGCAGCAATAGAATATGGAAGCCTCCCAAAACACAGGATTCTTAAGCAACATTAATAGAAATACAATGTCCATAATGAAGGAGCATAATGGGCCTTCTATACTCTATTCGAGTCAGACCATATTTTGAAATTATAATTTATCTATGGATAAAAGGGTGACCAAAGTGGTAGAGTTGGGGGTAGAAATCATGCCATTAGAGAATGGGATCAAAGGTTCATAGCTCTAAAACAATCTATTCAATGCCCTAATTTTAGAGATGAGGAAACTGAGATCCACACATTTTAAATTATCTGCCCAAAGACTCTCAGGTTGTAAGCATCAGAAGTAGGATTTGATATAGGTTCCCTCACTCTGCCTCTAGTGCTCTTTCTATTGGTTGGTGAACTGGGGATATTTGCTCTAGAAAATGAAAGATTTTCTGGTATTCAAAGACTTATCAGTTTGAATAGGAATTAAATTTCTTCTGTTTGGCCTCAGAGGTAAAAGCAATGGGAAAAAGTCACAGATCAATTCTGATCCATGTAAGGAAAAACTTTTAATAAATAGACTTCTTTCAGAAGTGGGCTGTTGAAGGTAGGTGATACTAGGACTTCCTCCTTTGGTACCCATTATTTAATTATGAGGTCAATCAATTGATTCATAAGTACTTATTGAGGACTTATGTGTTGATGCTGGGTATACAAAGAGAAAGAAAAATAATTCCTATCTGCAAAAAGCATGCATTCTAATGGGAGAGACAACATATATAAACATCAGTACATACAAAATCAATGAAAGGGGAAGATACTGGCAATGGAAAGTCCAGGAAAGATATCCTGGAGAAGATATCATTTGAGATGAGTCTTAAAGGAAGCCAAGTGTTCTAAGAGGAGGAGGCTGGAGAGAGAGCATTTAAGTCATGGAGAACAGCCCATGGAAGAGCACAGAGACAGAAAATGGAGTTTCATATGTGAGTTACTGAAAACAGGCTAGAATAGCTGCATGTTGGAATGTGTGGAAGGGTGCAATATTAAAAATGATTGAAAAGATAGGAAGAAGGCAGACTGCAAGGAGTGTTAAATCCCAGAGTTTAGATTTGATCCTAGGGATTAAAGGAAACCACTGGAACGTCTCAAATGCAGATGACATGGCTTTGGGAAAAATATTTTGGCAGTTTGTTGATTCTATAAGCCAGGCTTTCATAAAGTCTATTTATAAACACACACTTATTCACTGTGCCCAATGTCACATCAGCTCTGATTCTGCCTCTCACTAATTCTAGTTCTCATTTTCCTTTAGAATCATCATCAGGCATTTTCATGACTATATCTTGGGACAGACCAGGATCAGAAAATTACAGCTAAAAGGAGCTTAAAGATCATTTAGTTTTGTGGTGTCAAACTCAAACAGAAACTACTAACCATACACAAGAATCCTTGCAGCTTCTGTTTTGCCTTGGTTTTAAAATATACAATTATCTAAGTTTCATAGCATTTTTGTTAGTTTTGTTAAATATTTCCCAATTACATTTTAATTTGGTTTGGTTGGCACTGGACAGTGTTGCAGGCTACAAGAGGCTACAAGTCGTTCTGACTTAGCCCAAACACTTCATTTTACAGATGAAGAAATAGTGGACATGGAATTGAATGACTTGCACAATGTCACACACATAGTAAGCAATAGTACTGAACCCATGATTATTCCTTCTAAGCACTCATGTGTGCATGCACACATAAAGATTATTTTATGCCAAATTTACAAGGCTTTAGATATCACCTAATCCAAACCACTTATTTTTTTTATAGAGGAAGAAAGACCAAGGATTTGAAGACAAATCTTTCCCGTGATGAATAGCTAAGTGTTGCAGAGGATAGAGCACCAGGCCTGAAATCGGGAAGATTCATTTTCCTAAGTTCAAATCTGGTCTTAGACACTTTCTAGCTTTAAAACCTGGACAAGTCACTTCATCCTGTTTGCCTCAGTTTGCTCATCTGTAAAATGAGCTAGAAAATGTCAAACCACTCCAGTATCTCTGCCAAGAAAACCCCAAATGGGATCACAAAGACTCGGACATGATTGGAAAAAACAACTGAACCATTACAACAAACTCTCTCCTGCCTCTCAGGACAGTGTTTTGTCATTGTATAAGTCTAATGGATCGTAATATTTCCTATCTATGTCATAATTTACAGATTATAAAATAATTTCCTCATAAAAATCCTAGGGAGAAGCAAATATAAATATCATTGTCTCCTTTTATTCCATCTCAGGAGGAACTCAGAGAGGTTGCCTATGGTCACATAGTAAGTTAAATAGAAGGATGGGATAGAGAATGGATGTCTTTAAAAGTCACTTTTCCTGAATTGCTTGTTCTTGACTTTTAGCTGTCCTCCTTCATCCTCCCCAACTCTCATCTCCCCACTACCCACCTTTAGTCTGATCCCTAAGCAAATTGATCTGGATCCCAGGGAAAGAAGGAATTAGTAAGTATTTAAATTGTCCTATTGAAGATGAAGCAAATCCTTCCCCAAAAAACAAATCACTGCAGTTAACTCTGGGGAAAGGTACCTACAGATCTAGGGAAACCTGGATTCAAATACTCTTTGTGTCACATATTACTTGTATGACTCTAAGCCTGTCCTTTAACCTCTCAATGCTCTAAGCTAGTGGTTCTTGAATTTTCTAGTCTCAGGATCCTTTTATATTCTTAAAAATAATTGAGCACCCTCTCTTTCCCAGAATTATTATTTATAGTGGTTTATATCAACTAATATTAACCATATTAAAAATCAAAACATCTTAATATATGTGATATATGTACGTATATGCAAATAGTTTTGACCTTGTAGACATGAAAGGATCTCAGGAATCCTGTGAGAAATGTTGCTTTAGGCAACTCTCTAAAAAGCCTGATATATCTCTAAATTAATAAAGGGAGTTTCTTTAACTGTTCTCAATATCAATGAAATCAAAGATTCAGTTCCTATTTTCTTTTTCCAGAAAAAAATAATAAAGCATTGTTTTTAATATAATAGACTTTACTAACTGTGCCACTTAGCTTGCTTCATTTGTTCCATACAGAGCTGTAATGAGCAATTCTGACTCATGTATGTGCAATGAGGCAAATTCTGGCTCCTGAAGAATGTGTGGCAGATCCTGAACACCACTAAGATAAGCATTGGTATGAAAACAGGGTAGGGCCTGGCTAGGGAGAAGGAGTTCACCTTTCAATTTTAACTATTTTTTTAAATGAGGTGTTAAACAACATTGTTTCTACTAAGTCAAGAAGTACAATACAATCTCTATATGCTTTAATTTCTGGCACCGTGGGCTAAAATTCTGCCTAACCACTGAGAAGCCCTCACAGATCGGACCCCTAGCTCATTATCTCTGAGATGTAATGTTGTGTGTTACAGAGGAAAATAAAGGTGAATGTGATCTCAAAAGTTTGGCTTTTTAAGTTTGAGGGTCTTATGAATTTTTTTTGTTTTTTTTTTGAGAGGCAATTGAGGTTAAGTGACGTGTCCAGGATCATACAGCTAATAAGTGTTAAGTATTTAAAGCTGAATTTGATCTTAGATCCTCCTGACTTCAGCCAGTGCTCTATCCACAATTCTATGTAGCTGCCTCGGGGATCTTATGAAATGACAAAAATGTTTGGTATACCCTGGAGTCAGAGCCAAGTGGATAGAGCACCAGTCCAAGAGTCAGGAAGACCTGAGTTCAAATCTAGCCTCATTACTGTATGAACCTGAGTTAATCAACCTCATTTATTCCTGTTTCCTCATCTGTAAAATAAGCTGGAGAAGGAAATGGCTAAACACTTCAGTGTTTTTGCCAAGAACCCCCAGAAGGAGTCATAAAGAGTTGGACACAACTGAACGACAGAAAACCTACATTAGAATTTCAACCCTCCTTTGTATTACCAGTATCAACTTGATCAAGTTACAACTTTTAGAGCCTGAATTTCCTCCTTAGAAAAATGAAGGGGTTTAATGAGATGCTAACGCTTTATGTCCCTTCCAGCTCTGTATCTATATCTATGATCCTCCAGCATTCAATAAACATTCATTGAATGTGAAACCCCCTATTTGGGGCCCAGGATCCAATCTCTTTACCAGTAACTGACTAGAATTTGTGAAAAGCTTCTTTTCTCCTCCAGAAATAGCCAAGTGAGACTAAGCAGCAAGAGGTTAAAGACAATTCTGAACTCAAGCAGCTGGGGAGTGTTAGCAATGAGTGAGGGCCAGCATCAAAGCCAGCAGGACTGTGGGGGTGAAAGAGTAGGCTGGCTATGGGAAGGCATTTGGCAAGAGGAAATGAAGATTATTTATTCCTTGAAAAGAAACCTTTCTTCATTTTCTTAAATTAACATCTAAACAATATCATAAGCCTTTTATTTGAGGTTTACAAAGGAGAAATATTAAGATAAACTATGTACATCCTCACGTATTAATAAATTTATCCTGAGAAAAACAGTTTAACTCATCTGGGAGAATTTCTGAGGGTTGGGAGCAAGATAGAAGCTGGTGATAAGTGTATACTTTGTTTTGCAATTTAGGCAAATCCACAAGATTGTAGTGTATTCAGCTTGGGGTGAAGACTAGGAAAGAAGATCATTTATTCTGTGAAGAGGAAAAGGACATACTAAGGAAGCACACTTAAGTGTGAAAAAAGAGGGGCTGAACTGTTAGACTGTTGAAAGGCTGGCCATTTTCCATTTCTGCTCACTCAGTGTGGTTTCCTGAGCATTGAGACCAGAGCTTCCATTGTGAGTTCAGTTCATAAGCACTTACTGTATGAATAATAAGTGCCTGCTACTGTACTGAGCCCTGTTTGCTAGCTTTATCTTTTTTGACAGCACTGTTTAGGTCTTATGAGTTAATACAATTTTATGAGTTAAAACAATCTATTAATCTTGTAAAATAGCAAGGAATAGGTATTATTAGCTCTAGTTCACAGAGGAGGAAAATGAAGCCCAAGGAATAGAGTCATGTTCTTTGTTTTGCTAACCTAAAGAAATCTGTACAGTCTAAATGTCGCTATCTTAGTCTTAGACTAAGGACAATCATATGAAGCTGAAATAGAACTATTTTCAAGACCAAGTAATTTCCATTAAATTATACTACCTTCTTGAAATATGATAAATAATTTTAGAAGAGAGCATAAGGCAGAAAGAAAGTTGCATTTGGAGTCAGAAGATGTAAGTTCAAATTCTAAGTTATTTATTAACTATGTGATATTGATCAAGTCACTTAATATTTCTGGGCCCCAGTTTCAAGTTTTTAAACTTGAGGGGTTGGACTAGATGCCTTTGAGATCCTTCTAGTTCAAATTTTATAATACCTTGGTTATTTCATGATGATTTTTATTTTATTTTAAAGGCTAGGAAATCTCTCTGAGTTATAGCTTGTATGTTTCAGGTGATCTGGATACCAAGAACCAATACAGTTTCATTATGCAAATTCTATGAAATTTATGACTTTTAAATTATAGACCAAAATCAACAACAATACTCTTATAGTGAGGTTGTATGACTGTGAATGATGGAATTCAATGATCTCAGAAGAATCAATTATAGATGATCCAGAAAAGTAGGGAAAATTCTTACAGTGACTATTAGGAAGCTACAACTCATTATAGCTCATTATTTGTGTCCCTCAAAATAAGAAGGCATAGAGGAAATATATCATGGGAAAATAGCTCTCAAAGATTAAATGAAGCTAAAGGATTGCTTAACTTGGAGAAAGAATAATATAAGTGGGGCATGAATGAATGAAACACATTAAATTATATGTGCCAGATACTGTGCTAAACAACTGGGGATACTTATATATGCAAGTTCTTACGCTCAAGTAGCTTATATTTCACAGCCAGAAGAAAATACATATGGTTTGAAATCGCCCAGAAAATGAGTCAGAGAGGCCCATTTTGGGGCAAAATAAGGCAAAACTGAGATTCCAATGGAAGGAAGTTGTGGAAGTTGGTCAATCTCCATAGCAGTATGGTTTGGAAATAGTAGAAAAGTGAAGTGGAATCCTAGTTCCAAACAAGACAGTTTTGAAAGTTCATTTCTGCAAAATGAACATCTCATGACATCTGTCTTCCAACACTTGAAAGATGATAATTTGGAAGGAGAAGTAGTGCAATCTTTAGTTTGAAGACCAAGGAAGAATACAGTCAGACTCTTACCTTCTTACTTCAGAACACTTTGCCCTTTACTACAAACTAATGTCACATTAGCTTTCTTGGCTGCTATTAAATAAACAAACAATTATGTCATAGTAAGCTAGTTTCAGTAAATTCTCTGGGTCTTTTTCAGACTACTCAATCCAGTGATTTTTTTTTTTAAACTTTCCTTTTTCCTTTCTGTTTCATTCTAAGTGTCTTAGAGCTAGAAAGGACCTTAAAGGTCATCTAAACCAATATCCTTTTTTTTTTTTTTTTAATAGATTACTATACAAAATTCCAGAGATTGAACTCCAGATTTGAGCCAGTAAATGACAGAGTTAGGCTTCTAGCCCAGGTCTCTTGCTTCCCCAGTTCAGGGCTTGTTTCTCAATATACTGCCAAGACCATTTTCTATAATTGACTCTGTATAATACCTAGTTTAGCATTTCTTTCCAGGGTGTATTTAGCCAACATTTCAGTTCAGCTGAGTAGTTTATAAACAGCATTCTATAAATACTGCTTTGTATGTAACTATTTTCAATGTTAGGAAAATAGATATATTGACCAGTCTTGGATCTAAAATTTCCTCTAATTTATTTACCTCAGCATTAACTGAGTCAAGTTTAGAGACATTGGAGGTTACCATACCTATTTCCAGCTTATTCTGTAGAATCCTTCATCAGATATAAGGGAGCTGTTTGGTAATTCTATTCCTGTGATATCATGTATGGTTACTGGAATAATTTTATAGCTTGTGAAAATCAAGAAAGATTCAGAGAAGAGAAATTGAGGCAGAAGGTTGTGGCACTGGAGTTAGCAATGAAATGTATAAAGTAAATGTGTGAAGTAAAAAAAGCAAAAAAATTTTAATATGTAAAATTCTATGCTTTTCATAGTATCCAAAAATTGGAAACTTAGGTCTGTCCCCCTATTAGGGACTGGCTAAACAAATTGTGGTAGGTGAATTTAATAGAATTTGATTGTGCCAAGAGAATTGAAGAAATTGATAATTTTAGAAGAAACTGGAAAGACTTTTATGAACTAATGAAGTGAAGTGAATTAGCAGAACTAGCTAATGTAGGAATTTATTTTTGCCAGATGCAACTATGTATTGAGGGATTTTAAAAAAATTTTTTACAAAAATTGCTCAATGTAGGGGAAGTAATAAAATGGCAGATATATATTTAAACATACTTGCTACTTAGAAAATTTAAATATTTTATTAAACTATTTTTTAAAAATAAAAAGATGTAAATCCCAAGAAATGATAAGTTTATTAATGGTCACTTCAGGGTAGAAACCAGAAGCAGATTCTATTTTTTGTAAGTACCATTTGTAACTAATGCTGTCAATATTTATAGAAAGACATTTTTTTTCATCCTTTCTCACTTCCTAGAAAGCATAAACAGTGACCACTACCCAATTTGAGAGGGAAAATGTAATTATTTGAATGTACATTGTATATACAATGTTACTCATATTCAGAGGGTCATAGAATTTTGATCCAAAGAATAGTCATTTTGGTGGGAGAGCAGTCATAGAATCCCACAGAACATTTGGTCCTAGGTTGTTCAATATTATCATCAATGATTTGGACAAAGACAAAGGTAACATACTTACCAAATTTTTGGAAACAGGGAACTGGGAAGGAGAGTTAGCATATTGGATAATAAAGTAAGATTCTCAATGGATCTGAACATTGGAATGAAAACAAAAAGATGAAATTTAAAAGAGTTGAGTGTAAAATTATAGGATAACAGTTATAGAACTAGAAGGGTCAACCAATTCAACATTCTTATTTTATCAATGAGGAAACAGATCCAGGGATATATGACTCATAAAGGCAAATCAGAAAGGTAGCAGGAGGCCAAGATAGGAATGAAAACCAGGTCCTCCAAATCTTTTAGTAATATCTTTTTACTGCACTCAGGTTCAAGAAATCAATTTCCTTAGTACAAGACGTCAGGGAGGGAAGTTGTGATTAGACAACAGCTATTTAGAAGAGAATTGGGGATTTTAGAAGACCACAAGCTCAAAACAAATCATTGTCGTATAGCAGCCAATAACACTCATGCAGTAGTTTGCTGAATTTTTTTTAAAAGCATATTTCCAGAATGGGAGACATAATAGTTTCCCTGTATTTTTTCCTGATCAAGTCATTCCTAGAAGCTTATATTCATGGTGCCACATTTTTTAAAAGGTCATTGCTATACTGAAGAGTTCCAAAAGTGGGGCAATCAGAAAAACAGAGGGCCTCCAGATCATGCAATAAAAGAATCTGTAGAAGAAATTAGGGAATACTGAAGAATAGAGAAGGGGTGGGATAGCTATTGTCTTCTAGTATTTGAATGTTTTCACATCAAAGGATTAAATGTCTTCTACTTGACCTGAAAGGTTAGGAAGAGGAGAAATATGTATAGGTGCAGATAAAATAGCTTTAGGTTCAATATAAAATTTTTTTTCTAATAATGAGAGCCAATCAAAAACATTGTTTTTAATTATCCAGTGATTGCAAAAGGTGGGAGAAAATTATTGATTAATTGAAATGGTTGTTGTAGAGCCTGGTCCTTAAAGCTTGTATACTCATAGACTTCATTTATAGGAAATGGTCACTCAGAATCTACTTTTGTTTTGAGGAAGTGGGGGGACAAATCTGTGATTTCATACTGATATAGAGAATGCTCTACTACTGCCATGGGTACCTGCTTTACAATGTAGTCTTATAGAATTGCCTAGAATATTAGGAGGTTATAGTGGCAGACAGAATGTTAAGGTCATTCTTTGAGACTCCTAGGCTCAGCTCTCCATTACCTTTTCATACATGATTATTTAACAGAGCCTTTGCATGTGATAGTTAATCAATAACTATTTGAACAAATAAATGGATTTTACACACAATTCTAATCAACTGGATTATCTAATTTCCTGACAGCAATTCAGGAGAAGCAATTTAGAAAGGAGCAGTGGGGAAAGAGTATAGAACAGCAGCAAAAAAAAAAACCTAACAGGAAGGAGACAAAATGTTTTTAAACTCTAAAAATCAGACTTATGAGATCAAGGCAGCACATTCCGGTGAAACTTACTACAGGGGAAAACAATTATGTATATACCTCTTTAGCTCTTGAGAATCTTGAATAAAATGTAATATTATTCATAGTGAGAATTCTTAATAATCAAATGAGAGTTGAATTATATGTAGGACACTATTTAAGAAGGCAGGGAAACCTGTGATATATTTTTTTGAAAATTGACTAAAATAACAGGGTTGTTATCTTAAGAAATATGTTCTTATTAACCTTTTAGGTAATTATGTAAGCTAGATTGGAGAGGTAAAACATTAGAGATAGGAGAGATGAATTTACAATTTTAATAATGTTTACTGTTGGATTCAGTCCTTTCAGATATTCTTGACTTTTCATGACTCAATAATCTAGGTGGGGTCGTCGGGTGAGTAGAGAGAAAGGGGTGGAGGCAGCAGATGTGAAGGTAAAAAGAGCAAGATTTGTCAATTAATCGGATAGGTGGAGAGAGGGAAAGTGAAAAGTGCAGGAATAATAGTTAAGCTATGAACCTTGAGAGGCATCTTGGAAAGAAATAAGGAAATTTGAAAACCAACAGGGAGGTTATTTTTCTACCAGCATCTACAGCTCATTTAGTGTCTGAGCATGCCAGAAAAATGAAGGCTGCTGTATTTTGTTTTTTCTTTGCTGCCCACTCAGTTGCCTTAGTTTAGTCACAGATTGACTGTGTGGAGGACAACAGAGACAGAAGCAAATTCCCTGTCTCCAAACAGAGATCCTAAACACAGATCCTAAACACAGATCACCAAATAGTTCAGCTAGTATTTAAAGACTGTGAGATTTTCAAATGCTAAAAATGCTTTGACCTAGACATGATGACCTATATTAATTCAAAGAGAAACACCAATGAAATTTAAGAGAACTCTAAATTCTAAGAAAAGCCTCTATACCTCTATATATCATATGATTATGATTAATTGTTGAAAACACTAGGCTTAAAATGTTCCTTGGATTTCCTAAATTTCCAGTTTTGCAAATGTTTTTGTATGTTTATTTCTCATTTAAGCTGTGCTTTTTTTTTCCATCCAGGGTAAAATGTGAGCACAATTCTGGAAGACTGCCCTGAATTTACTCTCCAAACTATGATTATTGAATATAGTTTAAATTTGATTAAGTGAACTTTGGTGACCAGAATACTTGGTATGGCACACTGGGGTCACCCATCTATGATCACAGAGATCTAGGCAAGATCACCAGAGAAATTGATAGGATGCTAGAACAAGAAATCTTAACAATCATCTTTTGTGGGAGGCAGAGGGAAATAGTCAATAGGGTGAGTGACTTCGAACTACGAAGATATGAATCAGTTCACATACTGGTTTTGATACTTATAGATGTTAACATGAGTGTATCAGCCTTGCTGAGTTTCATTTTCCTTCTCTGTCAAATAGAGATGATAATATTTGTCATACCTACTTCATAGGGTTATGAAGATAATATAATTATCATATATTACTCTCTTTCTCCAAATCTGTGATCCAGTCAAACTCGTTTTTTTGTTTTTCCTGGGTATGGGAACATAAACTCATCTCCCACCTCCATGCCTTTGTACTTGCTGACTTCACCCCCATGCCTGAAATGATCTCTTTCCTTATTCTGCCTCTTGCAATCATTTGCCTCTTTTATTATTCATCCCAAATATTACCTTCTACATGAAACTTTCTCCCATCTCTTCCAGAATTACCTTGACTCTCTTTCAAACTCTGTATCTTAGAGACATACAGCTAATCTCAATATGTCTAATATCAAACTCATTTTCTTCTTCCCCAAGCCCCCCTCTCTTCCAAACTTCATTAATTCTATAAAAGATCTTTCAAAGCTCATAATATCATTGTTGTTTTGGACTCTTCCATCTCCTTCACCTAATCTATCCTCTTTCTATTGCTTTCTCCAACTCCTTCTCTCCACTCACATAGCTGCTATCTTAGCCCAGACCTTCATCAGCTCTCACTTAGATTATTTCAATAGCCTGCTAATTGATCTCTCCTATCTCATTTCTTACTGTTCCAATCTCGCTTACACATGGTTGTAAAAATAATTTTCCTTATTCCTGTTTATCGCGTGAATCCCTTGCTCAACCAACTCAAGTGCCTTCCTAATGTCTCTCAGATAAGATAGTTCTTAAAGATTTATACAACCTTGCTCCACTCTAGCTTCATTGGACATTACCTCCTATAGTTTGTAATCCAGACAAAATTGCATACATGGTACCCGTATACCTACATGAAACTCTTTTTTCTGCCTTGGGACCTGACCATCCCATATGACTAGACTATATCCCTATCTTTCCTTTATCTCATGAAGAGTTACTTTTGCAGCTCAAGTACTATCTTTTGAATGGAAACATTCAGATTCCCTCAATTGCTACTATCTTCCCAAATAGTTTTATATCAAACTATTTTGTATATATTTGCATTTATTCACTTTATATTTGTGGTGGATAGATTTACAAATGTGTACTTGTAGCCTTCCCCACCAGTATACAAGGTCCTTGTGAATAAGGATTGTTTCATTCTAGTATCCTCAGTGACTTGCACAGGGATTGGCATATGGTAAGAGCGTAATAAGTACCGATTGATCAAATGAAAGGGATTCTAAGAGGAAGAGATGAAGATGGAGTACATCACAGCTAGGGCAAAGAAGGTAAAGAGTTTGGATATGAAGTGTCATAGGTTAGGAAGAGAGAGGCCAGTTTCTCTGCATAGTAGAGTGTGGGAGTTGGGGATTAGGAGAAATTTGTGAAGGATTTTTAAAAAGTCAAACAGAAAAGTCTATCTGATTCTGGAGGTAATAGGAAGCCACTGGAGTTGACTGAATAGGGAATTCTATTTTGGACATCCCAGGATTCCCTCCCTTTGACTTAGAAACTAGGATTTTCTAGTCCACTATTTAAAGTTATTCCAGTCTCAGAGATAGTAATGTCATAACTTCCAAAATCTAGGTCCATTTACTGCTTCTTATCCTATCTTGTCATCAAATGTAAACTCCTCAAAGACAGGGACTATTCTATTTTTGTCCTTTTATCACTATTATCTAGGAGAATATCTAGCATGTAGCAAGCTTCTAATAAATGTTGTTGATTAATTGAGACTCATTTTATAGATGAAAAAACCTAGGGTTTCAAGAAATTGAGTGCCTTCACCATGGCCATGGTGAAAATCTGTGGCAAAAGTGCAAATAGGTTTTTTATTCTTGGTTCAGTGTTCTACCAATCTCCAAGTTAAATTGCCTGTTAAAACTCCTTCCCATTAATGAGCATGTTTTCCTTCAGTGAACTACCAAACATTAATTTAGAAAAACAAGATCTAAGCTATGATCACGACAATGACTTAAAATGCATGAGTGAAGTTATGCCATTAAATTTTTTTTAAAGCCATGAGTAATAAACTGAGTTAGTATAATAAACCAAATCAGCTGGGTAGATCACAAGAAAATCAAGCTCATTTGTACTGCTAGTCATTTCTTTAAGGCTACTCATTAAACCCCAAACTCCTGATGACATTTAGACATAGTAACAACAAAACACCACGTGAGAACACTCTTGATGGTTTTTCTGAATTTTACACAGCCATGCTATCCATTCATCACCATTCATATATGATTTATTAGCTACCATTTCCCACATGATGCTATTCTAAGTGCCACATGAAAAAGAATAAGCACGCAATAAATATAATAAAGCAGGAATATCGTCATATGGAGTCACAAGTTTGGAATTGGAAGAGACCTCAAACAGCTTCAAATCTAACACCTACCCAAATCATGAATGCTATCTACAGCAACAACAATCAATCAAACAAATATTTATAAAGCACCTTCTATGTGTCAATCACTGTGCTAAGTGCTGAGAATTCAAACACAAAAATAAAATAGAGCCTTCTCTAGAAAACTTACACATGATTAGGGGAAATAGCACATACACATAGTAAATTCAAAACAATGGTATGGGGCACTAACTGCTAAAGGGGATTGATTGAGAAAGACTTTAGGAACATATAACCTTTGAAGTTGGAGCTCTGAGCTGCCCTTAAGTTTCTAAGAGGTAGATGTGAGAAGGAAGTAAATGGTGAAGATGTAATCTCTTTCCAGTCTATTTTTCCAGATTTATTGAAACATTTTTCTTCTTCTTTATTAAATTCTTCTGAAAGTCAGTGGTTTTGTTGCTGTTCCTGATACAATATTTCATCTTCCTTTTTTATCCTCTTTCACAGGCTGAGCCTGTATGTGTTTTTCATGTACTCCCTCCTCACCTCAACCTCTTAGATCTTTAAATGAGAAACAAAGAATTGTTTTATTTTATCCTTACTGTATAGAATTGATGACAAGGGTTTTCAGGTTTAGAAGAGAGAGAAAAGATTCCCAAAAAGCAAAAAATATAGGTTGGGGAGAGACAGTATTTGATTCCATGGAATAGAAATGATGACAAAGATTTTCAGAAGAAGGGTGAAGAGAGACTATATGTCAGTGGCCTGTATTTTTAGAGTAAAATACAAATCTACTGAGACAAAGTTGAGAGCAGCAGTATGGGAAGCTTGAGGAGAAGTCTGGAGAAATCATTGTGGGGATTGCCAATAAGAGGCAATTAAGAAAAACTAGAATGATTGACTTGAAGGCCCAAATAAGATTAGGTAACAAACTTATCATAGATTTAATTGACATGGTGAAGTGACTTCCTCCAGCATATTTCTGCAGCAGGTAAGTAGGAACATCAGAGATGGATTGGGTTGGGCAGGAGTGAGATTTTAATTCTAGGTTAAACCTTAAGACATAGTGATCCTCCCACTGCTTGAGCATCTCTAGTGATCTAGAAACTTGCTTTCTCCCAAGCAACTCACTTTATTTTTGTACAATTTTAATTCTTACAGAATATTTTTTTCTCATGTGGAGCCTAAATCAGACTTTCTATATCTTTCTCATTTGGTGCCACTTCTGCTCTTTGGCTCCAACAAAACAAGTCTAATAATTCTTCCTCCACATAGCTACTCTCTAAAGATCTGGAGACTCCTTTGATACCTCTCGTGTGTTCTCTTTTCCACACTAAAAGCTTACAGTGCCTTCACCTTATCGTTGAGTATCAGGCCTTTAACTCCTCTTTCCAATCCTAGTCATTCTCTCTTTGCAAATTTAAATTTTAAAGTATGGTCCCCCAAACCAAAACCATTACTGTAAACTTGCCCACTAAAATCTCTAGATAGTTTTCACATGAATACTACTTTTCAGTTATTTTTCCTCAATTCTATTTATGGGCACTGATTTATTTTTAATCTAAATACAGAACTTTACATTTATCTGTTTAGTTTCCTTTTGTTGGTTTCAGCTCATCATTTTTGTCTCTTGAGATCTTTTTGTGTTCTATTTCTGCCATTCAGATATTAAATGTGTAGATATGAAGATGATATGGCCATAATTTAAAGTTTTAAATGAGTATATTTTATTTTAGCTTTTCTGAGAAAGTTACTGAGAGGAAGTTCATCTATCTTACCAGTTATCTTTCATTGATTCTCCACCCCTCTTCCACAATTGGAAATTACTTTTCTTTCCTTAAACTTGGCACTTTGCAGTGTTCTGATGTTGAAAGTCATGATAAGTTAGATGGCAAGAAAGCACCTCATCCTCAATATATTCAAATGATGAAGCCCACAAAGCAAAGCATTTCTTAAGCATTACTATGTATCAGCTGCTGAACTAAGTGTTGGTTATACAAATACAAGTAAGCAAAACAGCCCTTCAATTAGCTTACACTTTAAAAGGGAAAACAATACATATTAGACAGTAATAGTGTTTTGAACAGAAAAATCAGAGGGAATGCTGATTGTAGTCACTGTACAACTGATTGAAAAATCTTTACAAGATGGTGGTACTTATTTTTATACTGTTCTGTAACTTTAAAAAATAAACAGGGTAGAAAAAGGGTTAGAAGAAGTAGGACAGCAAGGCACAGAGATGGTTGGAAAGTGACAGACCTGAAACTGGGACAAGGTAATATGAATGGTCATCAAACAGAGTCTAGGACTATGGAATGGGATTTTCAATTGTAGGTGGAGGTGGAGACTGGAATTTCAGTAATAGCACAGATAGCTTGGGACATGGTGTGATGGAACTAAGATGGGATAAGAAAAATCTCAGATAACTGAAAGAGTTAGAGTATATTATTCCTGTGTTATCTCATGTTTTTTGAAAGATAGTGGATAACAGGAGTAGTACCCCAGGATGGGAAAAGAAAATCTGTCTCTTCAATATCGCAAATTCTAGAATCAATATAGTATATTTATAGAAATGGTTTATGAATATATAGAAAAGGATGATCACAACTAGGAAAGGCAGATCATTTCAAGAAAAGTCATTGTTTATACCTGTTAAGCTAGAAATCCCACTGGATATAAACAGCAAAGAAGTAAGATAGAAACAGAGTGTGTGTGTGTGTGTGTGTGTGTGTGTGTGTGTGTGTGTGTGTGTGTGTTTACATACGTGTAGGTAGGCAGTTATGTGGTGTGGAAGATTGAGTGTAGAGCCTGGAGTCAGGAACACTCATCTATCTGAGTTCAAATCTGGTGTCATGAACTTACTACCTGTGTGACTCTGGCAAACCACTCCATTATCTCTGCAAAGAAAACTTCAAATGAGGTCATACACAGTGGGACACAGCTAAAAAGACTGAACAGCCACAAAAATAAATATATACATACACATATACATATGTACATATGCCATATACATGTATGTATGAACAGTTTAATTACTTTTCTTGTAATGATCCAGTCACACAAATATTTGTATATACATATAAAGTTATGTTACATATGTATATATACATCAGTATCTATATAAATATGCATAATATTTTTTATAACAGGAAAAAACTGGAAACAAAGCATATGCCCTTTAATAGGGAATAGTTTTAAAAAATCTATGATATAGGAATTCAATGGAATATTATTACACTAAAGAAATGATGAATAAGAGAAAATCAGGCAAATATTGGAAGATATGTATAAAATGCTACAGACATTAAGAATCAGGAAAATGATATATATAATTTCAATAGTATAAATAAAAAGATCATTAAAACAAAACCTTATAGTGTGTAATTGTAAGGATCCGTCTTGGCCATGGAGAACGTATGAAGAACTCAATCTTGGAGAGGTGAGGGACTATAGATATGAAATGCTGACTATATTATCAGATATGGTAGCTGTGTCAGTTTGTTTTGCAGAAATACTTTTTCTTTCTTACAAGGGAATGTTCCCAAGGGGACAATCAATCAATCAACAGTAAATGAACATTTGTTAAGAACCTTCTGTGTTTCAGGTATTGAGATAAAAAGAAAGGCAAAACCTGTACCTGCTCTCAACAAACTCGGTTTATTTAGTAAAGGAAACAATATGCAAACAGTCATATACAAACAAGATACAAAAAACAGAATAAAATGAAAGTAATAAACTGGAGGAAAGGGGCATGGGAAAAGCTTCTTGAAGAAGGTTTAGCTGAGCCTGAAGAAAGCCAAGGAATCAGGAACAATGAGAAGGAAAAGAATTCCAAGCATGGGGGAGAACCATTGAAAATGCAGAGTTAGAGGAGGGCGAGTATCTTGTGCAGTAGAAAAATAATATCTATAAATTATTGTCAAAAACAAAAGACAATAAACCTTTAAAAAACAATTAAATAAGTTACACAAGACTAACACAATTTTCTTTCTTTGTCAGGTAGACCAGGGGAATGTTATAGATATAGAAAAAAAAAATTGACAGAATTTCACATGCTGTCCTTTTGTATAAGATACAAAAATGTAGTTTATCAGGGCTTCTTAAACTTTTTTCTAATGACCCTTTTTTGCCAGAGAAATTTTTACATGACCTTGGGTATATATGTACATAAAATAGATATACAAATCAAACATTTACTGATAATTAGCCATAATTTTGCAATTCCTCTCCCCCATGACTCATAGTTTAAGAAGCTTCCATTTAAATGATGATAGTTGATTTTAAAATTGACATTGAGTAATCACAAGTGGCCAATAAAAAGGAATTAATGCCATCTTGAAGAGAGAGCTCTAATGGAATGCCCCCAAATCTGTCCTTGACTCTGTAGTCTTCAATATTTCATTAATGACCTGGATTAAGTCTTAGGTAGTGATCAATTACAGATGTAATAGATCAATTGTAATAGATCATAGATCAATTGCAGATGTATTAAAGCTGGGAGTGACAGCAAACATACTGGATGATAGGATTAAGATTCAAAAAAATCTCAGTTGGCTAGAATGATTGGTCAAAACTAATATGTTAAATGCATAAGAGAGAGATGTAAAGTCCTATATAGTATTTAAAAATCACACTCACATGCACAAGGTAGGGGAGACATGACTAAGCAGTAATTCCTGTTAAAACTAACTGGGGTTTTTAATCAGAGTAAAGTAGAATGTAAGGTCACAGTACAACATGAAAGTCCAAAAAAAAGTGAAATAAATCTTGGACTGCATGAAAGTGACATCAAAGACATAAATTTGGAAAGTTGGAGGTGAGAGTCCCTATTGTACTTTTTCAGGACAAAGTTCAAGTATTTTGTTCAGTGCCAGGGGTCACATTTTAGGAAGGACACATGATAAGATCAACTATATCCAAAGGAAGGAAATCAAAATGTTGAGGGGACTTGCAACCCTGCTCTGTGAGTATCATCTGAAGAATTTGGAGATATTTGGCTTAGGCAAAGGAAGACTTAGATAGACTATGATAGTTGTCTTCTTGTTTTTCTAGATTCTAGAGGGAAGAACTAAGAACAGCTTTTAAAAAAGGAGATTTATAGTTGACCCAGGAAGACATTCTTAACAGAACCATCCAAAAGGGTAATTAGCTGTTTCAGAAAGTAGTTGCTTTTCTTTCATAAAATGTGTCCAAGCCAAAACTGGATACCTTCCTCTTGGAAGTGTTGCAGACTGGATGATTTCTAAGATTACTTCCTACTCCTATAGTCTGTGATATATTGTACCCTTCCTACTAAACACCATAAGAGCAGGAACCCTGTTTTACTCATATATATATCTGTGTGTGTATATGTGTATATACATACACACACATATAAACACAAATATATATATATATATATATATATACACACACACACACACACACACACACACACACATAACATTTTTTGCAGTATTCTGCACATAGAAATAAGGATTGGCCCTGTGATTTCCTTGATATAGATTTTCTTCTCAGATAAGGAAATTCCCTCTACTAAGGCAAACTGGCATCTTATCTACAATTTACAGTCTCTGAAAGCTGCCTAGAGCACTGTTAGATCAAGTGACTTATTTAAGATCATATAGCTAGTATATATCAAAAGCAGGATTTAAACCCAGAACTTGTTGGCTTTGCAGTCACCTCTCTAACCAGTATGTACCTTTGAACATATTTTAAAAATTAAATGTCATCTTAGAGATTGAAAGAACTTCAAGAAGCCATAAATACTAGCCCCTTCCCTCTAAATAGAATATCTATACCAAACAATTTGGCGTCCTCAAAGAGAATATTTAATTTTATGCTGAAGGTTCTCCAGGGAAGAGCAATATAGAATCTCTCTCCTTATGGTACCTTTTTCAGAGTATTTAACAACCTTTACTAGACAATCAGGATATTTAGAAAGGGACAGTTGAAAGCAAAGCAATCAATACATTTGAAGGAAGTCTAATTGGTTGATCTTTTAGTAACTTTATTAGATATCCAAAGAAAAGGAAAAGCACAAGAAGATTGTATGTTGTCTTGTTCTTCCAAAGAGTCGGGTCTTGCCATCTGTGAAGCAATTTAATTTTTATTATCCTGGAATCCAGTGAGACAGTCCTGCAGTTCTTTTATAAACAGAAACCATGCTTTAATCACACTCTATCCCATTGGGCCTTATTGAAATACTACATTATTCAGTGCATTCAGCTTCAATGGGATGAGGTTCTCTTATAATTTATATGTCCTTGGGGTAATGCACACTTTTTATAGAGATGTAATTTTGGAAGCAATTTTCCATAAAGTCACCATTAGCTTATAAATTTAAGATAATTGGACACAAAGCTCACTTACCTAACTTGTCTATGCCAATAATACTTTATTGATGACAATGCTAGTTCTAAAAACACGGGACAAATTTTGAGAAAAAGTAGCTCCTGATGATGAAAAGCTTTAGTGGGCTTTTTGACGTCTGATAAACTCCTATATTGATGGTACATGCAAAGTAAAAACCTCTGTGAATTCATACTGACGTTGGCTTAATGAAATCAATTCATTCTCTTTTAGCTAAAAAAAAGTCATTTATGAATCTCAATAGCAAAATGTATTAGATTTATAGTGAGAAAGTACAAATATTATCCAAGAACATTAAAAATTTTAAGGCAATTTCAGGTGAATTATTATATTGAATAAATTAATAATCCTTTGTTCCCCTTTTAAAACTGATTTTCTCTGGGGCCTTTAGCCTTTGCTGATTGGTATGACTGAATTATAAGTGAATGTTCTATTAATTCTTTTTCTCTTTCTTCTCTCTCTTTCTCATTTATTTATTTCTTCTGTCTTTCTTTTCTTTCTGCTTTTGATGGGGCTGGAACTTTTTAGGAAGAAGAAGAAAAACAAGGAGAACCTCATTGTCTCGTGGTGGAACATAAGGTTACAGGTAGAGTACAATAAATGGGACCCAAATAGAGTACAATAAATGGGGTCCATCCTTCCTTTCCTGACTGCAATTTCTTGTTGGAGAATCAAGAGCAGATGATAGCTTTGTAACTCACAAAAGAGTCTGCTTTTCTACAATGACATGTGATCAGAAGTACTACAGCTGTGATATATAGTCCAGGCATGTCATCTGGATTGTCTGGTTGCAAATTTAGAAAATTGTTATTTTCAAGAAAAATGACTATATTCATTGGCTAAGAAAAGCTGGTTGTAAGAGTTTGATGAAAGAGTTTAGTATTAAAGTAACTAATACAAGTTAATTATTAAAGAAAAAGGTATAATTTGTAATGTAACTGTTGAAAAAGTTTTTTTGCTTGTTTTCTTTTACTTACATGAAGATATAACTCTGCTATTAAGGTGGCAAGATGTAGAGAGACAGACAGACAGATACACACACACACACATACACACACACACACACAGAGAAAGAGTTAAACTTAGAATAAGAAGCCAAGGTCAAATCTGGCCTTAAATACTTAATAGTATAATTCTGGGCAAGTCAGACCTTGCCTGCTTAACCTCTGCCTGCTTAAGTTTTCTGTCTGTAAACTGGGGAAAAGAACACTTCTCTTACTTTCATGATAAAATCATATGGTATTTGTGAACTTTAAATATTATATAAATGTAAGATATTATAAATAATATTGTTTTAGATCACTTTGATAGAATCTTTTACAGTAGTCAAGTTAATAAATTAGTTTATAATTAAATCTATGAAGATGTAAGTTTTTAAATTGGTTTATAATTAAATTAAATTATGGTTAGTTTATGATTTATAATTAATTTCATTAATGATAATGCTGTCATGAAAATAATCACTGCTCAAATGGACCTAATGTGAAAAGGCAAAGTTTTAATGTCTTTTACCTCAACTTTCTAATATTTTTAGTTTGATTTTTCAACCAAATCAATCAAATCAATACTGAATGGGGGTTATCAGAAGAATATTTTGCTATCAGCAAAGAATCCTTCTTTTATTCAGTCATTTTTCAGCACATCTGACTCTTCCTGACCCCTTTAGTGATTTTCTTGGTAAAGATGTAAAGGGCTAGAACTGAGCAATGCACTTGGATAATGAAGCACGTGAGACTAATTGCCAATTGGACAGTTCCCTATTAACTTGTTTGAAGGTTGACCCTCCCCAGCTGTTCTGTGCTGACTTGATTGGTGGGACAAAGAGGGGGAAGTGACTTGTGTGGGAGGAGGAGGAAGAGGAGAAACTTGGGTCACAGAACTCACGCTCTCTTGCACTTGTGACCTGGCGTTGGAGGGTGACCGTAAAAGATCAAGAATAAAGATGTTTAGTGATCCTGACTCCTGCTGATTTCTGGGAAGACAGAGTTCCAGCATTTGGTGCCCCACGTTGGGCGCCATTTTTGTAACATGCCCTCCTGGCAGTTACCATTACTAGTCTGTCCTAGGCCCAACAGAGTACCTTTGATCACTGACCTTTGCAGTGTCAACTCTACCTGGCTCGCCTCCTCTGAGGCCTTCAAAGGTCTCTGGCCACAATCTCTTGAATCTATAGTTTAATACCCGGTAGTGCACTCAAGAACAGCCACGTGTAATCTTAAAAGCCTTTATTATACCTACTCACATAATGCCCTGACTTGTTGGTTCCCTAGTGAACACCTGGTCAGAAGACCCACGTGTTCACTACCAAAATCCTTACCTCTCTGGGCTATCCATCCTCTTGGCTCAGGGAGCCAGGTTAAAGAGAGCCACTGCTGCCTGTAGTGGGCTTATAAAGGGCCTGTGGGTCACACACACAGCCAATCAGCGAGAGAGTCACCCATTACGAAGCTATCTCAATATGGCCAAGATCCCACCCACTGGGCAGTCCTAATATCCACAGAGACTACTTCCGGGCCTCAATCTCCCGTTGCACTATGGTGCAGCCCATTTAAAGGGCCCTTACAATTCCCTTCTCTTGTTTTGTGGGAACTGCACATCTCATCAAGCTAAACTTTTAGTACCAGCTATAGTTCACTTGATCCATGAGATGACAAAGTGTTATGCCCAAGGAGGTACAAAGCAGCAGATCAATAAACAGAAGTATGACAATGAGAACCAGGCTCAACAGTGGCTCAAGTGTTCAACCCATTCATTAAAGTCATACTCAAGGAGATAATAAGCCAAAGAGGTTGGATGCCAATGAGGTAGGAGGATGTCAACACTGAGGTGGGAAGTCAACAAGGTAAAACATCACAATTCTAGTTAACAATTAAATATCAGTGAGGTAGGTTGTCACAATTCTAGTTACATTTATCACAATTCTAGACCAATTCTAGTTTCTTACAATTCTCTATTGCACTTGTCACAATTCTAGAACAACTCTAGTTTCACAGGTGCACATAAGCAAAGTCATGTCCATAACATTCTCTCAATAACAATGGCAGGTGGGTGTGTTGGTTTTTCACCCACTAATTTAAAAGCGTAGCCCTTCAATAGAAAGCATAAGGCAAAGCCTCTCCCCAGGCCACCATATGGCAAGTAGCCACAGGAGGAGCAAGCAGGCCCACCGTCCATTCACAGTCTTTATATTGCATATCACCCAAAACAGTCCATTTCAGCTGCAACATTGGAGCTGTGTCTGATATCTCTGGGCTGTTGTCTGGTCCTTCTCTCTGGATCCCCAGGTTACAAATGTCTCCGGTGGGGATCAAGTCTGCTACTGGATCTGCACCTAGGAAAGAATGTACCCGGGGCCCAACTTGGGCCTTTCCAAATGCCATCCAGGCCTTTCCACATCACAGTGGAAACAAAGTTGTTGTCAAAAAGATTAACAAAAGTCAGACAAAAGTTAGTCAGTCTGTCACTTAGCTGCACTTTCTGTATATGCCCGAAGTGCATTGCTAAGGTAAAATGCAAAGAATTTAAAAATGTAAAACCAAAATAATTTAAAAGTGTAAAACCAAAATAGATTAAAAGTGTAAAACCAAAATAACTAAAAATATAAAATCAAAATACTTTAAAGATGTAAAATCAAAAGTGTTTAAAAATGTAAAATCAAAATTTAAAAATTGCAAGCAATCACATATATGTATTGCCACATCTTGTGCATATCCCAAAATTCCCTTCTCTTGTTTAGAAGAGAAGATCTTGGGGATATAGTCTGTGCAGTAATGACTTTACTAATAGGATTATAAGAAATGCCAATGGAATGGGCAAAATCAAATTCAATGCAAAAACAGCTAAAGGCAAAATATTTGTAAGCCAATCCATAAACTGTCTTAAATGCATGTGAAATTTCTACAATGGAAAAATGGTTGATCACATGTCTAGCTGCTTCTCCAGATTGGAATGAAGCCATAATGTCCATTGGTCTTAAAACATTAAATTTCAAACCATAAGGGTTTGTCCTATAGGGAGTATAGGAGAGTGAAAGAAAGATAAGCTGTGTAGCCTTCTGTCATGCTCTTAGCTTCCTCTTTAGTTATCACAATTTGCAAGTATAAGATTCTAGCAGCCTAATTATAAATGATTTGAAGGTCCACTCTGAAAATGGACATGTACGGTATATTTATCTGAGTGCTTTCTCACTCGCTCTCTTAAAAGAGCTGGTACCTTTTCAGAGGTCTGCCACTTATACAGTTAATGAAAAAAGAACACTCGGCTATATCCCTGAATTCTTTTACCTAAAATCAAAGTTTGAGTTTCTGATACCGAATTGTACTTCAGGAGTGTGAATCAATAAATCTGATATTACTTTTCCTCCTGGGTCAAAGATCACACATTGTCTATCTATTCTAGTGATTAAGACAGCGATTTTCCAAACCATTCTAAACATAAGCACTGGTTTATAAGAGGTTGGGAAATCAAGCCCACCTGTGGAAGTGAAAAATCCACGAGGTAAGAAAAGAGGAGTTCCAACTCTCCAAAGACGATCCTAGCAGTTTTACAAGTATAAAACTCCACTCTCTCTAACTGCAAGGTCTTGTCCCTGTAAGGTTTCTTAGAAATTAACTGAACTGTATTTAAAAAATTTTTCTGATTATAGTCAATACCCCACAATTCCTTTTTGCCTTGGGCCATAAAGCCTACTCCTGTCTTTTGAAATGAAGATATGGGAGTTTTGAATGGATTAATGGACAGTGCTGATGATATTATCGCCCTTCCTTTTCCTCCTCTGCCTTCTCCCTTGGCCCAGGAAGGTGGGGCTGAGGGAAGAGGAATTGGAAAATTCCCCAAAGGCTGATTTAAAAATCCAACCCGAGCTTTGCACATAAAAAGAACTAAACTTCTTCTCAATGGAAGAGTAATCAATAGATTACTTAAAACTATAATGCACGAGGTAAACCAACAAAAGGCTAAGAAGATTTTCTCCAACTGAAGTCCATGTGGTTCATTTATTTCCCTCCTTAGCTTCAGCCACTGGTTTGTGTAGTAACCTAGCTTTTTCTTCTTTCTCTATCTCAATCTGTAATTTAACCTACAATTCTAGCAAGTCTTTTTTTAATTGTCGTTCTATTTTCAACTCAACTTCTAGTTGTAACATTTTATACTCTATACTGTCATACAAACACATTAGCTCTAGGTTGCTTCCTCTCGGAGCTATATTTAGTGGATGTGGGAATAGCCTTCTGGAAGCTTGATTACAAGCTTCCTGCTGTTCTTCAGTGGTGATCTTTGTTAAAAGATCTTCCATCTGGCTCTTTAACCTCTTTATACAAGCATTATGTTCAGCTGTGTCCTTGAGTCTGATCCCGGAGTTACCTGGGTCCATATTGCCTCTCTGCCTTCCCTCCTAAGTGGTGTTTCTACCGGATCTTTCAGAATCTTAATTCTGAATATTAAATATTTTCAAAACCTGATAATTCCTGATGGGTCCACGGTCAGGCGCCATTTCTGGAAATCTCTTACAATACCATGTTGATTTATATTGTTTGTTATATCACTACTTGCATTTACAATTCCTGTTTGTTACACCACATCGAGTCTGCACTGACTGTGGGGAGAGTCACCACTAATAGCCTCTGCGTTATTGCTATGTGCTTGTGTAATACCTCCCATGCTGATAGGTTTGTGCATACTTGTCTCTAATAAGGCCCTTCAACCCAGAAACCCGCTAGCAAATCCCTACTTCTCTTTGGTGCTTCTCATCTCCCTTCCTGAGATGGGGGGGGGGGCGTGATCACCTCCTTTTTGGGGTTCTCACCTCCCTGAAAAGTCAGAGATGGTGCAACCACCTGTGTTCTAAAACAAAAGAAAGCGGGAGATGTAAAGGGCTAGAACTGAGCAATGCACTTGGATAATTGCCAATTGGACAGTTCCCTATTAACTTGTTTGAAGGTTGGCCCTCCCCAGCTGTTCTGTGCTGATTTGATTGGTGGGACAAAGAGGAGGGAGTGATGTGTGTGGGAGGAGTAGGAGGAGGAGGAGAAACTTGGGTCACAGAACTCACGCTCTCTTGCACTCGTGACCTGGTTGGGGGGTGACTGTAAAAGATCAAGAATAAAGACGTTTAGTGATCCTGATTCCTGCTGATTTCTGGGAAGACAGAATTCCAGCACAAAGATACTAGAGTGGCTTTCCATTTCTCCAGCTCACTTAACAGATGAGAAAACTGAGGCAAACTGAGTTAAGTGATTACACAGAGTCATATAGGGAGTACTTAAGTGTCTAAGCAAAGATTTGAACTAAGGAAGATGAGGCTTCCTGACTCTAGGCCCAGCATTCTGTTATATAGCTGCTTCAACCTAATAAAATTGAGGTTATTAGCAAGAGAGGGGAATGGTTAGGACAAAGGATGGCCATCTTTGAAATTCAAGGTGCTAAAGCTGACTTCTGGCATTTTGTTTTAATGAGTTCAAGAACATCTTGACTTTTAAAGGCAGTATTAGAATAGGGACTATGAATGTGAGCCAGTTTTAAGTATTTGGTAAGATGAACAACTGAGTTGGACATCATTTAAAATTGTTGTAAGTGCTACTTTTGGTACTTATGCCCTAAGTTTTCACTTCTTAGATTAACGTATAATGGGAAATATTATTGGTAAGTGGGAGATGGACGATATAAGTTTTGCAGCTAATACAAGTTTTGAGATTTACTGCAGGCCAAATGTCTTTATGATACATTACCAGATGGGCTTTTAGATAGTTATTATCATAATTTAATGAGAAAACTAGCTTTATGTCTAGAGTGGAGAACTATGATTCTTTGACCCCTCATGCAAACTTTTCCTAGATGTGAGCTTGTGAGCTGATTTTCTGAAGCAACCTGTGAAGCATTAGAACAAGAAACTGATTTTTTAAAAAAAGTATACAGGTTCCCTGAATTTTCAGGATCTTAACTTTATTTTTGTCAGAAGTATTTGATTTTATTTTAGGAGGGCAATTTCAGCATCAAATGATGTGTTTGGGGTTCATCACCAAAAGATGAGATTGATGTAGGCATCAAATGTTGGGGTTTGGTCATGTGAAGAATTCGCAATGGCTATTCTCTTAGGGAAAAGGTAGGTTTATTTAGGAGAAGAGGTTACAGACAAAATGAATAGGTCAAATAGGCCCTGGGAATGATAAATATGAAATAGAGTTGGGAGAGCATATAGTTAACAAGGAAAGGGGTTTTAAACAATTAACAATAGAAAAGACAAGTTCCCCAAAGGAATTTGCAATTAGCCAGAAGAAAGGGTACATCCATGTGGTGGGAGTGTGCCTTTAGCTGGTAGGCTAAATCTGTAGAGAGATTTAGCATTGTAAAAGAGTGAGTTAGTTACAAGAAAGAGAAAGACACTATTTGTGGGCGAATGACGTCATGTGGAGGAAAGACATCATGAGAGATGGTGGGAATGAGATTAGGGGAAAGAAACTCCAAAAGGAATTCAGCAAAGATGGCATGGGCCATAGGCCATGAGATTTATAAGGGAAATTTAACCTCAGGGGTTTGACATAATTCAGATTTCTGGCTGGATACAGCAAAGGTGAGACTACTCACTACTTCCACAGAAAGTGGACAATAAGGTTAAACTGATTCCCATCTGTGTCCTTCCCTATTTGCTCCAGGGAATAATTTTATCAGCACTTCAAGTTCTCTGAGTCAACCCCACCTAGTTACTCAGCACCTTATCAGTATTAATTTTCTTTTATGACTCTTTCTTCTGTAGTTCTCAACTTCATTCAGCCTACAACCTTGTCTTCTAACTGCTTCAGCTGACTTTTGCTCACAAACACATATTCTCTTGAAAATTAATAGGGAAGGCCTAAGAAAGGGGAGACAACTTCCAACTTGTCTTTTGTTACAATGCAGAGTGGTATTTCTCAAAAACAGCACTGGGGACCATGAGGAATTATCAACCTAATTTTTTTAGGTTGAGGCTGGTTTTTTTTTTAAAAAAATTCTCACTATATGGTTAAATGATTTATTTAAATGGTGCTTGTCAAAGCTTTCTGATCATTCCTCCTGGTATCCTCCAGGTAGGCATTTTAGGCACTTGAGACAAGCAGGTTCCCATTCTAGCATCATTTATTGGTCTTTGGACGTGATTTGGAGTAAATTTTCCCTTAAAGTTTTATATAATTTTTTTTTACTTCTCTCTCTCTTTTTTTTTTTATTAATTTTATAATTCTTTGACAGTACATGTGCATAGGTAATTTTTTACAACATTATCCCTTGTATTCCCTTCTGTTCCGAATTTTTCCCCTCCTTCCCTCCACCCCCTCCCCTAGATGGCAGGCATTATTATACATATTAAATATGTTATAGTATATCCTAAGTATAATATATATGTGCAGAACCAAATTTTGTTGTTGTTGTTGCAAAGGAAAAATTGGATTCTGAAGGTAAAAATAATCTGGGGAGAAAAACAAAAAATGCTAACAGTTTACAACACTCATTTCCCAGTGTTCCAAAGTTTTATATAATTAATGACCTTAGTGTTTTATGATTTGCATTCATTCAAAGACCAAGGTAAATAAGGGTAGTTAAAAGCTGAGAGCCAAATACTATAAATTGAGAGAAAAATAAAGCTGAAAAAGAATCCACAAAAACCTAAGTTATAGCCATTGGGAAATGAGCTCTTTTTTTGTTGTTGTTGGGCTTTGCTGATTGTCTGCTGATACCTGAAATTCTATCCTGAGGTCTGTAATTTATCCTAAAGGAGCCACCAAAAGGGCAGTGACCAGTCAGGCATAGGGGCATGGATTTCTACAGACACAGAAGGAAAGGGGTCAACATGATTCTCTCTGAATGGGTAAATTTTGGTCTGATTGCCTTATCTATAACAGAGTGACGAGTCTCACAGAAAACCAGCTTATCATTTTCTCCTGACTCTCCATACACATTAGCTCAAAGGATAAGGTGACCTATAATAAGAGGCACTATTTAATGCTGCGTAGCTTGAGCTGATCTCATTTCAGCAGTAAGTCCTAGACTTGAAAATTAGGCCACATTGCCTTTGCCTGCCCCCTCTTTTTCTGCACCCCAGTATGCATTACCTAATTTTATGCATGCTCTCTGTGCCCTTTTAATTTCCCCTTTCCCATAAAAATAGCATTAGAAAGGATTTAATATCAGTCATTTATACCTTGATATGAATTATTTTAATGAAAGTCATGTCTATCCTTAGGAGGATTTTGATTTTAAGTCATAGATCTAGTTTTTTAATACAAAGTTTCATTTTTGTTGAAGCAAGAATTCTTAACCTGAGAACCTGAGATCTACAAATTTATGAGGGGACAATGAAGAAATTTCTATGGACTAATGAATTAAAAACTATTTTGATAATTGTATTTCTATATAATTGGTTTCCTTTGTAATCCTATGTATTTTAATTTATGCTGGCAAAAACAATATTCTGAGATAGGTATCACCAAACTGCCAAAAGGGGATCATGACAAAAAAAAAAAAAAAAAAAAAAAAAAAAGATTAAAAACCCTTGTGTTAGAGGAATTTCAAGCATCAGTTTTAGATGGTAGCCACAGAAGTATTTTCAGAACCAAGAAGGCCTTACTGATCTTTCTTAAGTCCCACCAATCATGTGAAGTGCTACTCTAGTCCAGCTATTTATAAGGAGAACTTTATATGTTAGAGAAATACAGGAAAGCTAGGTTAGGCTATCTTAATAATGTCTCACTTAAAGGAGGTATCCCAGTGCTAGTTATGAAGCTACATTTGCAATTAACTAAAGGCAAGGGTAGAAAATCTTCCACACTCATCAAAGAGCAGGTTTTAGGGACTGATAACAATCACCTGGGAGACTGATCCCACAACAGTTCAAAGTGTAAGAGATAATTCCTGTGAAAATAATAGGAGAAAGAAACACATACTTTTCCATTAAAAAAATACACAAAAGAAAAAAGTTCAGAAAGGGACAAGACAATTTTGTTACTATCTTATTAAATTTAACATGTACTTAAAATTAAATCACATAGTAGAAATTTACAACTTCATGTATAATCCTTTTTATGTTCTTTGTATTTTGAAATGTTTGTTGAAAGTTCATAATAATATAAAGAACATTTTTTAAAACCACATCTACCATCCTCTCTTTTCTTAGCTATAACTAGAAAAATTTCCTTTTCTCTTCTCCTGGAATTTTTTTCTTTTCTTCCAATATTTCCAGATGCCATGTTCTTTTCTCACTGATATGTTGGGCTGATCTAGGACATGTGTGATGAGGAGTGTGTGTGTGTATGTGTGTGGGGGGAGATAATAGATACTAGCTAGAGAGTAATGATTAGAAAAAATAATTACATGAAGTATAGGGACGACCAGGAGCTGGGCAAGAACCACTGGTAGGGAGGTAGAATTTTTAAAAGATTATTTTTTGCGAATTTGAAGCTATTAAAAATTAATAATCTCAAATACCAAATCAAATTAAGAAACAATTTGCCATCAAGCAGATGGTGGTACAATGGATAGAGCACTTGGTCTGAAGTCAGGAATATATGAGTTCAAGTCTAGCCTTAGAAACTTACTAGCTTGTTTGTCTTAACCTTGTTTATCTCACTTTTCTGAACTGTTAAAATAGGGATAACAATAGCATGTACCTTGGAGGGTGGTTGTAAAGCTCAAAGGAGATAATATTTGTAAAGTGCTTAGCACAGTGTCTGGCACATAGTAGGTACTATATAGTAGGTACATATATATATATAGTTTACTTATTGTTATGGCAGAGTTGATGGAGAGACAGCCTGGGATTCCAGAAGGTCTGTTTCCAGTTCCCAACTCTGATATATACTGGTTGTATGACTCTAGGTAATTCACTTAACTTCTCATCACTCTAGCCAATTCTAAGCTTATAAGCTTAATAAATGCTTAGTATCATTATCACTTTCATGCTCTAGATACATATCTATCTCTACATATTTTCTTCCTCACTTTTCATATATTATGATTACTCTTGGATTATGTCTGGGTGAGAAAAATTATTTGCACAAAGACGTTACTAAATATTACTTTAGACCAGAGGCCAATGAACTTGTATAAGAAAAAGAGTGACATTTTTGTTTTCATGAAACTCTTAAAATTAACATTTTCTTTCATTATTTAAAAATGTTATACTAAGAAGGGGTCCACAGGCTTCATTAGCCTGTTAAAAGATGAAAAAAACTGAGAGTCCCTCAATTTTAAATACTTTTTAAGATTTTAGATAATTTAGGTAATAAAAACTTTAGATAACAGAAACTGCAATTATATGTTATTTTTAAAGTTCATAAAGCATTTTCCTCTTAACACTAGGTAATACAAATAATATTATACCCATTTTACAGATAGGGAAATTGAAATCTCAAGATGTCAAAAGGCTTGTCTAAGTCACTAATCAAGTATCAGAGATGAGACTCAAACTTAGTTTTCTGACTCCAAGAACAAATGTTTTTTAGTCACAATCATACATTAAATTCTTAAAGGGACCGCCCATGCCTTCTGTACAAGTGGAACATGAGACCCAGACTTGGCTGAGGTCACTTGGGTAGTAGAGGTGGGGTTTGGACATAGCTCTGATGTAACATCTGAGGTGGTATTTGAAGCTAGGTCTTTCTAGATCCAGCATGTTTGCCATTGAATCAAACAGCATCCTCCCTTCACTATGTTGTTTGGATACTTATGAAAGGGCTTAAAAATTAGGAAAGAAGATTGGCTTCTTTTTTTTTCCCTAGTCTTGTTATTTAGCCATATTTGAGAATCTAAGTCACAAAAAACCTTTTCAAACTACCAAAAATTATTTTATAGAACTAGAAAAAAAATTATAAAATTCATCTGGAAGAACATAAAGAACTTTCCTTTTGGAACCATTGATAAAGTCTTATGTTTAAATGCTGAAATCACTTAGGTTTAAAAAACCCAACAATATGCAGAAACATATTTCTCCATTTTCTCCCATCTTATAGCACTTCTGTATATTCAGTCCTAGGAATATGAATTTGACTTTCTCAAAGTTTTCAACTGTTTTGATTCTCAAGGGAAAATAACCCAGCTAGCCTGATCTGTTTTCTAACTGTGAGAAGAATGTAACAAGAGCTTTGTACTTTTGGAAAAAGATGGGTTTATAAAGGTCCAATACTCAAGAATGGCAGTTTGTTTATCATACTTTCATTTCCTGTGGTTTATAGTGCTCTGAAGAAAAGTAAGTCCCAAGCTGAAAAGTGGTTGAAATCTTCAGACTAAAAATGGGTGTAGTAAAAAAAAAAAAACCCAAAAAACATGTATTTCTGGACCTTCTGTGGGGGAAGTGATACTGGGGCTCCCCAGAAGCTTCCTGACAGTTGTAATGCGGTTGTTTTATGTCAAACAGACTTGCCTTGGGGGATGTGTACGCCCATGGAATATGCTTTGGTCTCAGAGATTCCAGTATCTCAGCCAGAAACTAAACTCTGGCCTGTATTTGCCCTGCAGCTTCCCCATTTCTTCTTTTCGATATTGGCACTTTGGCCATATTTCCTCCTACACCACCTCCCACTTCCATGACTTTGTATTGGTTGTGCCACATTTTCTTTCTTATCTATCTTTAATCACTGAATGGGCTTTCCCTTAATCACACTGAGACTTGCTGAAGTCTCCCACTGCACCCAGGACCATCTCTAGTTGTCCTGATCTATATCTTGCCATTGGACATTTTCTTCTGGAGGAGATAGTGAGTCTGGTGACTTTGCACAACACTCCCTAACTTAAATCCAGTTCACTTGCATGTCATGTCATCAGCTCCCTGATGTCATGTTCCCTTTTAAAAATAAAAGAAATGCCCTCCCTCTTAACTTCTTCCTCATAGAGTCCCTCTTTTTCTTCAAGTTGCAGTTCTAGTACCATCTTCTCCCCTAAGTCTTTAGTAATCCACATCCCCTCTTCTCAAATTACCTTATATTTAACTACTTTTTATTTATTTGTAATTATTCAGTTGATAATTATGCTGTATGTAGAGGCAGCTCATATAGCACAATAGAGCTCAGGGCCAAAAGTAGGATTATCTGAGTTCAAATCCAGATTTAGACACTTACTAGCTGGGTAATCCTTATCAAGTCCCTTGACTTTTGTTTTTCTTCAAAGATAGTTGTAATAACAGCATTTTTTCCCCAGGCTATTATCAAATTAGATTGTATCTAAAAAAGCTCTTAGCACAGTGTCTGGTACATTGTAGGTGCTATATAAATGCTTATTCTCTTCCCTGACTCATCTATCTATACATTTATTTATTTTCTCCTCCATTGAAATATAAACTCTATGCAAGTAGGGATTGTTTCATTCTTTGTTCTCATATCCCCAGTACTAATAGTAGATAATAAATGCTTAAAAACAATTCATACAAGTTGATCTCCTGCGTTGCCAATTTTCTAAAATCTTCACTAAGATATGCACAAAAAACCTCTAAGGTTGGAAAAAAAGGAAATGGGCTTTTGCTGTCAGTTTCTAGATAGAGCCAAGAACAAATTTAGTCTATCATATGAGATAACCTCTCAAGTTCTGTTAAATTGTCACTATTATTGATCAATTCACTTGGAGACTGAAGCTCCTTTTTTAGAAGTCCTTGACAGATGAGGGAAAAAAAAATCTTAATGTTCTTTCTTCACACAGTCACTTTCCTTATGTCCTTTTCTCATGAGATATTTCATTTCAAATGTGATTCTCAGAAGACTTTTAGTTTAATCCAGCAAAGTAAAGAAGGATCTTATGTACAAACTGTCCTACTAGACTAAATTATCACACATTAATTACCTTTAATTTGAAAATAAGATTATTTCTCTATCCATTGAGAGCAAACCATTTGGACTAAGTTACAATTGGATTTTTGTCATGCAAGTTTTCCTAAAAAAGAGAGAAAGCCCCTGAACTGACCATTTCTTACATTTATCATAGGACATGAAACCTAGAATTAAGGCACAATAAATGTTCTTTCACCCAAACTGGAAGAATTACTGGATAAGAGCAAATTGCTTCCAACATATATCTCCTGAAGTAAGAGAAGGAAAATTGGGGTTTTGGAGAAGGGCTGGTTCATACCATTTCTACCTCCTTCTTTCTAAATTCCAGGCAGAGCCCCTACTAGTGGCCTGAGACCCAGAATGTGGCCACTATTTCTTGCATTTATATATTTCTTATTTAACATTATAAAAATTCACATATTTTATATTTAGCATATTCAAAGCTGTGTTACTACATATATTAGTTTTCTATTTTTTTTTTAATGTGCCATTAACAAAGCCCTTAAGTGTTGTATTCCTAACCTCATTTTCTCCATAATCTCTGTGGTTTTAATTATGTGATTTTGCTTAGCAGAGTGTTTTTTGGGAATGCATTTATCTCTTTATAGCAGAACTGATTGTATACAGGATAAATTGGGAATAGACTCAGAGGAAAGCCATTAACATTAAGGAGGACTGTGAAAGGCTTCTTGTAGAAGTTAAGACTTCAGCTGAGACTTAAAAGAACTCAGTAAAACTAGGAGACAGAAATGAGGAGGGAGAGAGTACTAAGCAGGAGGGGGCAGGCCAGGGAAAAGGCTCAGGTAGAAGATGGTGTCTTTTGTGCAAAAAGGATGCCAATGTCTTGGATTACAGAATATGTGGAGGGTGCAAGAAGACAGAAAAGGTAGGAAGATGGAGTTTAAAATTTAAATAGAAGATTTTATATTTGTATTCTGGGGATAATTGGAAGCCACTGGTGTTTACTGAATAGGGGTAGAATTTGGTGGGGAGGGAAAATGCCACGGTCATATCTAAGTTTTAGGAATATCAATTCAACAATTGAGTAGACAATGAATTAGAATGGTGAAAAAACTTGAATTAGGGAGGTCAACCAACAGGCTATTGTCTTGGTTTCAGGTGATGAGAGCCGGCACCAGTAGTAGTGTCAGAGGAGAGAAGACAAATATAAGAGTTGTTACAAGAGTAGAAACAACAGAATTTGACAACTTATAGGTTATTTGGGAGGGGCAGAAGGAGAGAGAGTGAAAAAATGAGGATGACATTTAGACTTTGAAACTGAATGCCTGGGAGGATGAAGAAGTTAGGAAGAGGGAAGAGACTAGGTGGGGTGGGTAGGAGAGACAATTATACATTCAACAAACACGTTGAATTTGACCAATACACCCAGGTCAAGATGCCCAGTGTAGTTCAGAGGATAAACAGATGGTCTTAGAACCAGAAACGCTTGGACCTACATCCTGCCTCTGACACATACTGCCTGTGTGACCCTAGGAAAGCCCCCTGACTTTCTAAGACTACAAGTTACAGATATGGTCCTGATCTGCACTGGTAGAGGAAGCTCATCCAGGAGTTTTTCTGCCAATGGAATTTCAGACCTAGTCCTTATCCCTATAGAGGCAGCCAGACCTGGAGTCAGAAAATTGTTGCTCTGTTATTGTGACTCTATGAACCATAGCATCCCAGGGCCTTCTATTTTTCATTATCTTCCAATATCTGCCCAAGCTTATATTTATGATTGGCATGACTATCAATTTCATCTTCTGTTTCCTTCAATCTTTTCTAATATCAGGGGTCTTTCTACTGAGTCCTATCTTCTCATGATGTGGACAAAAAGGAGATTCCAGTCCAAATCTATCCTCAGGCACTTATTAGCTTTGTGATTGTAGATAAGTCATTTAACTGCTATCTGCTTCTATTTCCTCAACTGCAAAATAGGGATAATAGCAGCATCTATCTCCCAAGGTGGTTGTGAGGATCAAATGAGATAATTTTTGTAGAGAATTTAGCGCAGTATGTAACACAAAATAGACACCTATAAATGTTTATTCCTTCCCCAATTCTGAGTAAGTCATTTTCTCTCTGTGACCTAGTTTCTCCATTTTAAAATAGGATTGGGATTAGCTAGGAAGGTAATTGGGTATTTACTGCTTTTCTAGGAAGGAGGAAGTTCTGATGGTAACCCACTGGCCTTGTAGCCCAATATTATGAGAGTTTTCATTGTTTTGTGAAGATACCTTAAACCTGTTACCAATTCACTCTCATGGATCTGAAAGACTAATGAAATCATGATTCTAAGCACTCTGAGCTCTTAGGGGAAAGGATTATATAGACAAAAACATGTTTGTGCTCTCACCACCCACTGTTCTAAATTCTCAGGATCCATCTTTTTTGGGGTCATTAGTAGTGCAGCAACCCCATGTGCCCCAGCCCTCTGCTTTCCATGGGGAGAGTGCTAATTATTACCAGATTTTATTGTTTAAGAAATCCAACAGACTATTTATTCATGCTCAGAAGGGAAAGTACAAATATAAGAGAAGGCCAGCATGGGGTTCTGTACACAGTATGCACCTGATAAATATTGTTGACAGAGCACTCATTTCATGCTATGGCTCAAAATGTGTGCTTTTTAACATCTTTATATAATATTGTTTGTATAGAATAAGTGTATAATCAACATTGTTTCCAACACACCTGGCAGGCAAATTAATAGATTGTTCTATTATACAGTTGCCTTTCTTCCTTTGACTTTAGAGGGGAAAATGAAACACAGATTTTCTATGAAATTTGCTGGATTAGATAATTTAGATAAATTAGATAATAAATAAAGAAATAAATTAAATTATTTATTAGGATTAGAGCTCAGCAATTTCAACCAACTCACAGGCTGCTGGTTAGCACAGTGGTTAGCTTTGTTTCTCTGAGTTTCTCTGGAAGAGCCTTCAATTATTTGATGCTATAAAACTTAATCTTACTACATCATATTTTCTCTTATTATTATCTATTTGCGATTTCAACCAAGTAAAATAGCTCTTTGATCTTGAAATGAATGGATAAGAAGTCAAAACTTGATGGTTTCAGCCATTGTCTGGTTGTTTGTTCAGAAAAGAAAGCAAAGAACATAGACTGTGTGGAATCTATACCTCTTTGTGGAGTCATAATGGGTCAGAACGAATTGGTGAAGAGCTTATCAGATGTGACTTTTAACAAATGTGTCTTATTATATAGTCAATTATAAGAATAAAAACAAATCCAGACATGACTGAAAAAGAATTTGGATTTGAAAAAAAAAATCAAATTGCAAAATAATTATCCTTAAAATGAGATCATATAGACAATGTCTTTCTTCAATTACTAGATAGATTAAAAACAAACAAAAAATAGATCATATTGTCACCACCTTAACCTTAACCTTACAAACATTTAAAGAAAGAAAAGCTTCCAATTTTGGACCATTTAATCAAATACCTAGCTTCTAAGTAAATCTGAGACATCCATCCGTCATAGATGAATCTGTGTGATTCAAATATATTCAGATTTGAGAATAGTGTCATAAGAATGATCATAAATATGTATGACTCCATGTTACTTTCATGAAGAGAGTATTTTAATGACAAACATACCAGACAATTTTACCATAAAAATTGACTATGGCAGCTAGATGGCATAGGGAATAGAGCACTGGGCCTGAAACCAAGAAGATCTGAATTCAGATTTGACCTCAGATCCTAGATGTGTGACCCTAGCCAAGAATGTGTGCTCTGTTTCCTCATCTGTAAAATAAGGATAATTAAAAACCTACCTCTTGGGGTTTCAGTAACATCAAATGAGATAATAATTGTAAAATGCTTTGTTATATTGTAAGCACTATATAAATGTCAGTTATTATCATTATTATCGTCCTAGACTACTGTAGCTTGACCATTTCAATGAGTACTAAAATCTTTACCCCTCCTTTCTCTTTCCACACATGTAATCCTGAGAGAATTGCTTAGTATGTGCTGGCATATAACAGGCACTTAAAAATGCTTATTGACTGATTGACTTCCTTTGGCTTATTGTTGTTTATCCTTTTTTCTTGAAGAGGACCATGACTACAGGGAGATAAAGAAGTGACTTGCAAGTGAAAGGATTTAATTAAAGGAGGAAGTCATCAGTCTCACTTTCTCCTCCAGAATCATCAGGGGATAGTGACCAGATATAAATAGGGATAACTGGAAATGGCTTAGTATACTAGTTGATCAACCAGAAAATGCTTCCCAAAGCAGCTATCTTATCTGCTTCTTACTTTAAAATCTTGACTGCACTGCATATAATATAGTGCTAACATTACTTGTCCTACAGTGATAGTTTAGACTATCTATAGATAGATAGATAGATAGATAGATAGATAGATAGATAGATAGATATTAAACAGTGATGTCATTGATTTGGAAAACTCCTCGGAAGGACATCTCCTCTATCAATAGAGATCAGCAACTTCTACAATGAGGTACTGGGAAATTATATGATTTGGGTGAGACAGACCGTATGCATCAAGGACTTGAACCAGTTTTTCTGATTCCAAAAACAGCTTTCTTTTTACTATAACACTGTCTCAAAAGCCTCTAAACATAGAACGTTTTGCTTTTTATGGTGCAGGGATATTTATTTGTGGCATGTCAAATTATATGTATTAAGTAATAATGAAGGGTTGAAACCTCTTATAAATAACATATTGTGGAACAATTTTGAAAGATGTGGGAAATTATAATTTTTAGACCTTGTCTAGAGCACACAAATCTTCCTACATGACAGGAGCCTATAAGTTTACCAGGTAGGAAATCTAGGTCTTCTCTTTGAAATATGTCCTACCTCTAAATCTAATGGAAAAGTTGAGAGGGGCAACACAACTGTCACAAGTTTTCATAGAAAGAATTATCTGATGTCATAGAATTTTGGAGTCAGGATATTTCTTAGGGATTCTTAATATTTTTGTATCATAAATCACTTTGACAATCTAGCTTATGGATTCCTCTCCCAATTGATATTTTTAAATGCATAAAATAAAATGTATAGGACTACTAATAAAATTTCTTATATTGAAATAGCTATTAAAAGAATAAAAAAAAAATCAATTCACATACCCCCTGAAATCTATTCACAAATTTCTTGGGAATCAATGGACTCCAGATTAAGAACTCTTCCTTGATCCATTTTATAGATGAGGAAACTCAAACTTAGAGATTTAGTGATTTACCCAAGATCACACAACAGTAGCAACAGGATTAGGACCTTCCTGACTCCTGTTCCAATTCTCTTTCTGCTATTTACCATACAACCTCACAAAGTTTTATAGAACAAAGTTAAGCCCTTAAATTGCACTCAGAAGCAAATAGGCCACTAGTCTAGGCTATGACACATGGGCTTACCTAGTGCTGTGAGGCTTGTGCTACTTTTTAGCCACTCAGCTATTAACTGCTTATATCTGAGCATTTCAGAAATCATTTAAATATATTGATATCTTTTATTTTCCAGAGAAGTCAGATTCTTGGGTTTTCCCACTCCTTTCTATTAGGCTTTAATAATGAACTACTATGTTAGAAGCAATATCACTATCCCACAAGCATTAATTTGTCATATGTAAATGCACTGGAGAACCTGACTGATATCTGTAAGCTCCAGTCTAAGGAAACTGTTTTGTCCTGAAAACTACTGTTTCCATGTACCTGACTTCACTTAATATTTCTAAGGCTCACTTTCTGTACCTACTCAAAGCCCAATGTTCTGAATTCAAATCCAGTGTTCTTTCTCTCAAAACAGATTGCCTTTTGGTATAAGAATAGCAGCTCTTATCCTTTTTTAATATCATGGGGGTAGGGTGAGCATGCAAAAGATGTTTTAGGTGAAAACGCTTTGAACTCAAGTTAGGTTTGTAGGGCAATCAGTCAATGTCTCTGAATAATGATAAACAAAATAATAGATTCTGCCTCTGTTGACACTTTAGAGCTCAAACTAATGATTGTCTTATTTAACAGACAGTTGGTTATCCCCTATTGATACTAATTTATTAAAAGGGTATGACACTGAAGAGTAAATAAAATTTCCATTTGTCATTTTAAAAAATTTTAATCTGAACATCATTTTTGTTTTGCTTATTAGTCCCTAATGAAAGCAAAAGCCCATAGCTAAATAAACAAATCCCCTGATTAAGAGTAGAGTTATCAATAAAGAAATATGCTGATCAACTTATTATTAATGGATATCTACAAGCCTGATTCTCTTGAGGCACAAGAGATAGCTTAGCAAAAATATTGCTATACTACTAAAATTATTCATGATGATCTCTATTTAATGGGTTGTGGATAGAGTGTACTTTTTCAGAACAAGATATAGTTGTTTCTGTTTTGTATTGTTTTGTGAAAATAAAAACCATTTGCATTTGAGGGGCAGATGGTAGACCAGTTTTAAATCTCTGTCATATTTTGTTAGTAGTACTGGGTACAGCTTCATGTTGAAACTATTTTTTACTGAGGCCATGATAAAACATTTTTCTTAAACTGATAGACTATGTGTGTAGATTGGGTCTGACTCAATTTCTAAATGAGTATTTTAACTTTGTTTTTCACATTTGTAAAATGGGGATGCTACCATGTATCTTACAGGGCTGACATAAGGATCAAATGCAATAATATTTGTAAAGGATTTCTCATGCAAGCATCATCCTTATAGATCTCTTTAAAGTTCACAAAGCACTTTTTTTCCCCCAACCCTGTGATGCCATAAGATTACAATGGGTTTGTAGTTTTGTCAAATTTGCTGACTATATGGAATTTTTTTCCTTTCTATCACGTACACTAAGAGAGTATACAAATGCCCCCAGTACTACTGAATAATACATAAAATCTAATATCACCAATTTAGCATTTCTTATATTTCAAACTTATTTTATCTTTCCCTCTTTCTTGCTATTTCTCTTCTTTTTCCTTCTTGTTTTGCATTCCATTTTCTTTTACCATTCTATTATCCTTCTTTCCCTCCCTCCTTCCCTTCTCTCTGTCTCTCTCTTTATCTATTTCTCATCCTTTTTTCTCCCCTACCTCTTCTCTTCTTCCTTTCCTAGGTTCACAGATTAAGAGTTAAAAGAGAACTCAGAAGTCATCTAATCTACTTCAGCTCCTGGTCTTATAGATGAAGAGACTGAAGTGCAAAAGAATTGTGTGAGTTGCCTAGGGTCTCATGGTGCAGTGAATATGGTCCAGAGAATTCTAGAGATGATCCTGAAACCCTTTCAGAGAGTCTACAAATTCAAAATTGGTTTTTATTTCTAATATGGTAAATATCTATAAATATAATTCACATAAATAAAAACTGAACCAATCCTCCAGCATTTTTCATAGGATAAAGATACTGAGAACCAAAGTTTGAGAACCACTGATATAATGAATAAGTGTCTGTGGTGGGATGAATCCTGGTCTTCTTCTATTCACTATATCATGCTGTCTTTGAAGCCTTCTTATGCCTGTAGTGCCCACAGGCTTGGTCCTGTTGCTGACAGTTAAGGCTACAGAGATGTTTAACTTCCAGTTTAGGGCACCTGAGATAATGCCCCATTAATTGTGAAACATATTATCTGTGGAGATAATAGCTATGCTAAAAATAAAAGTACCATGAGCTCTGATGAAATCTGGTTTACTACGTGTTGCATTTAAGAGAAATTATAAGTAGCTCAGATACTATACTGATTAGATTTAAATTTCTAGAAAAAAATAGATAATTCCATAAAATTGCTTAAGCAATTTAACTATTTATGATGAAATGAAAAATGTGAAATACAGATTATGATTTCAGAAACATCCTTTCCAATAAAAGCAAAACTAGATGCAATGACTCAACCTCATAAATGCTTAGAATGTTGGAGGCTATGTCATAATCTCTCGGATCATCAGAAATAGACTATAAAACTGTGTGGCCAGTGGTATGGAAACATGTTAAGAATCTGTCTTTTGATTCCTCCATAAGTTCATGCTCCTCAAGGGCAGGGACCATTCTTAATTTTTCTTTATATCAACTTAGAACAGTTCTGGGTACAAAGCAGGTTCTTAACAAATATTTATTGATTGACTGAGGGATGACCAATGATTTAACTATGAACTGGGGGTTTAGCTATGGACTGAGTTCATATCCTGGCTCTGTTACTTATGACTCTGCCTCTCTGAATCTTAACTGTAAAATGAAAGGGATTATAAAATTTCTATGACCAAATAGTCCCAGTAGAATTTAAGTTCCCCGAAGGAAAAGTTTATTTAATTTTTATCTTTATATCTAAATCTTTCTTCCTTTATCAAAAAAAAAAAAAAAAAAAAAAAAAAAAAAAAAAAGCCCAACAACTTTGTGGTTACTTTAGTTAATTTGGAATTGCAAAATACTTTGAAACTCAGAATAATGCCTAGTTGCCAAACTAAGTCATGGTTGGGTGTGGTTAGAAGTATGGTTTTGTTTATACCACTGTCAAACAGGAAAACAGGGACCAGAAAAAGCAGCCAGCAAATAGTTTCCTTCTTCAGCTCTTCTATATTAAAGCAAAAAAGATTTCAGGGCACTGATCTTAGGCATTAAGTAGAAGGAAGGGCATCTATTTTTGTCCAGAGTAGGCAAACTGATGATGTACAATTCCCTTAGTATGCATTTGTTCACCTGGCTCAGTATCTAGCAGCTTTTGGATTGATTTTGATCAAGCATGGCTCTGTATTATGGAATTATAGAAAATTTAAATCTTCCGTTCCAAGGAGAAACTCACAAAAGGAATAAATTTTGACTTCCTCTGAGTAGGAAGGAACAAAGGTGACAAGTCCCTACCAGATCTACAAAAGTCAACTTTCAGCTTTTAATAAATGAGACAATTTTGAATTTTACCTGCTTAGCCCAGCGCTCATTCAAACCCAATCTATCACTTCTTTGAGATGTGATGGAAGCATTTCTGTATTCTCCATTGGGATTGCTTTCAAGGGCAAGTATCCAAAAATGAAATATGAAGACAGAAAAATATAATTCTAAGATATTTGGAATCATGGAATGTCAAAGTAGTAGAATAACAAGGAGGGTAACTAAAGACAGATAAACAAGGATCTGAAAGGTAGTAGACTTCTATACAGATTCTTTGCCTTTGGTTATAGGAACAAAAGAAGTCTGATATCAGAGAAGTTCATTAGATTTAGAGTTGAAAGAGATCTAGTGTTCATCTAGTCCAATTTCTTTAAATTATTGTTCAATCATTTTTCAGGCAGGTTTTTCTTTTCATGACACTCTTTTTGGCAAAGTTGCTAGAGTAGTTTGCCATTTTCTTCTCAAACTCATTTTGCAGATGAAGATAATGTTACAAAACTTGCTTGTAGCCATAAAGATATTAAATATCTATGCTAGAACTCTATACCTTCTTTCTCCTGATGCAGTACCCTTTGCATTAAAATATCACCTCCCAAGTTGTTTGAAATGAAATGTCCACTTTTCTTTCTTTCTTAAGTTTTCTTTATCTTCAATTCATATTCTACCAAAAAGATGCTCCTAAAGCATAGATCTGACCGTATCATTTTTCTGCTCCATAAGTTCAAGTTGCTCCCTTCCATCCCTAGGATAAGGGCAGCCAGGTGGTACAGTAGATGGAGTGCCAAGCCTGGAGTCAGGAAGAACTGAATTCCATCCCAGCCTCAGGTACTTATTATCTGCGTGACTCTGGGCAAGTCATTTAAACCCTGTTTGTCTCAGTTTCCTCACCTGTCAAATGAATTGAGGGGAAATGGCAAACTATTCTGGTATCTTTATCTAGAAAATGGTAAATGGGGTCATGAAGAGTTGAAAATGACTGAAAATGACTCAACATAATAATCCCTAGGATATGATACAAACTCCTTTGTTCTGCATTTGGAAACCTTTACAATTTTCCTCCAATCTATCATTGTTCCCCTTCACATACTCTGTAGTCTAGCTAAATTGGCCAAGTTGATATATGCAACTCCATCAGTCTTTGTACTGATGCAAATGCCTGGAATATTTCTCTCTTCACCTCTGCCTCGTAAAATCCTTCTTTGCTTCAAAGCTCAGCTCAAAAGCCATGTCCAAATGGGTATGCTGAATGGACATACCAAATGGTATGAGACTATTCCTTAAGTTCCAGCTGCTAAGGCTTCCCTAACAAAATTACCTAGCATTTATTTTGTATGCATTTATATGTGTACTGATTATATTTCTTTATATAAGATAAGTCAAGATAAAATAAGATATAATCTTCTTCAGGCCCCAGTTTTGTCTGTATTTTTACTATCTGATACATATATTTTCCCCAGTAGGCTTTTCTTGTTAGTCTATTTGTTGCTGAAGACAATTGCTTCCCTCTGTTGTGTGTTCTCTCTGCTTTGGTGCTGACCCCTCCCTAGTTTATTGCACCATCCCAAGTCACCCAAACTTTTCCCCTTAGATTTAGTTAATCTATGAATTTTGTCTAGATTTAACAGGGTTTCTTATTTGTTGCACTTGATCAAGACTTTGAGACCTGCTTCTTTACATCAGGAAGTATCTCTCTCTCTCTGTATGTATCCTGTCAACCAGGAGATCTGTGCCATGCTCTCTCCAGAATCTGAATATTTCCCTAACTTTGGGAGAAAAGAAGGATTAAAAGAAAATATACAGATATCCTAATTCCTATAAATGACTTTATCTTTCTGGGCTTTTTACCACCCATGTAATTTGTTGGTTTTTCTTCTATCAACCCGGTTCATTTTCTCCTTTTTGTTCTTATCATTCTCAGAGAGGAATTATCTTAACCACTATTTGCTTGCAAGTGAACATAAAACATCTGCTACCTAGTGCCTGGCTGTACCATCTATAAAGTCCTCATTGACTTCCTCTCCTTGGTTTTAAATTCCCTATAAGAGCAGAATATCTTTTAGATATGAATTTCTAAAGAAAAAATTGAACCTTTGGGAAATACCACATTAAAAAGGTTTTCCTTTAAGGTATATTCTTCAAATTTGAGGGTCTGACCTTATATATGTGAGATTTTAGATCAAGTTGATTTTTAAAGGTTTTTTTTTTTTTTTTTGTAGAGTTGGCTGTTGTAAATCTTTGCAGGTAAGCCTACCCTAGGTTTGTGCAGAGGACAGAATTCTTCTCTTTTGCAAAGGAATAGGACAGTTCTCATAATTTGTAAAACTGAGATACTGGGTATAAATGTGTGTATATATATATAATATATGCATACACACGATACATATAATATCCACATACATATGTGCATATTTATACATACCAATACACGTATATGGACATGCTTATATACATGTGTGTACATGTATACATACACATATAAATGCCTGTATGTAAGCAACACCAATACATTATCTATGTATATATGTATAAAATATTTGCATGCATGTTATTAACACACATGTGTATATTTAAATATATTTAAATACACACATGTGTGTTAATAACATGCATGCAAATATTTTATACATACATATATATATGTGTGTATATATATATATATATATATATATATATAGCCTAGAGATTCTATTAGAGATTGTTCCATTAGAGACTGGCCCTGAGTCAGCCCAGTCCACTGATGATTTAGGTATGTTATTAAAACAAAATAAGATTCTATAATCAAAAAGAAGGAAATTTACTCAGCCATTGCAGGAGAAGGATGTCAATAAGGACATACACAAAGAACCTGTTGAAGTGAATACAATTCCTAATGTAATTCACTAGCGAAGAATTTCAGAACCCTCCAGGTCCTTGTGGCTGCTTTGTACTTAGGCAATGAAGAAAAGATAACAGTTTGAATTCTTACTCCCCTGAACCAAACAAGTCTTGAGAAGTACTTTAATATTTGGTCTTGCCTGACTCTCCATGACCCCATTTGGCATTTTCTTGGCAAAGATACTGGAGTGGTTCGCAATTTTCTTCTTCAGTTCATTTTATAGATGAGGAAACTGAGGCAAAATAGAGTTAAGCCTAGGTTCCCCCAGCTAGTAATTATCTGAGGCAATTTAGAACTCAAGTTATCCTTACTCCAGGCCTAGTTCTCTATCCATTGAGCCACCTGGCTGCCCAAATGCTTCAATACTTCATAAGTATTTACCTAATGGGGGGAAGACTTTAAAATATTATTCCCACCAAAGGTATAGAGTGATTAGTTCTAAAAATCTGTAAGAAATGCATGGAAATGGCCAGAAACATACAGACTTCCAGCTACAAGATACCTGCTCTTTTCAGGGAGCCCACTGAAAAGCAGAAATCTAAGAAAGAACATCCAGGAAGATGTGGGAAAAAACTTCTTTGTCTACAGACTTCATTCTCCCTGGCACTGATATTTTAATCAGGTTGGAGGAAATAGGATGGATCTGGAATCTACTCTCAACCACTTAATAATTATGGAATAAGATCTTGCTTGGGCAGAAAGAGAATAGGACTGGTTAATGGATTAATAGAGATGATGAATAGGTTGTGGATAAGATCCAGTGGAAGCAAAAGTGGGGAGCATTAGTGATCTAGTCAAGCTCTGAAACAGATGGCATTGTTCTTGGAACTTCTCTGGGAACAAAAATAAGTGGTAGGCATCCAGATACAGAGTTGTGTACTTTTTATCATAAATATACACACATAGGTATCCATCTATGTATGTATGTATGTGTGTATGTTGGGGTAGCTAGGGGGAACACTGGGCTTGGAATCAGAAAACTCATCTTCATCACTTGAGATCTGGCCCCCATGTAGGGAACTCCCCAAAAGGAAACTTTCTCCACCTATGCAGTTCAATATTTGTTCTTCAACTTAGAGTCATAAATAGTTGTCAAGGGCACTGAAAGTTTAAGGGGCTTGCTCAGATCATCCTGTTGTTGTTGCTGTTTATTCTTGAAGAGAACCAATATCTTGGTTTACATGTAAATTGGATTTAAGTGATTTAAGGATTGTGCAGAATCATAAATTTCACTCTTTCCTCTAGGTCATCTGGTCATCTAAGTAAAATGGCAAGACATAGGTCAGGAGGATTGGTGCAGTCCTTGGCCTTTTTAAGTCAAGGTCTTTCTCAGATCTCAGTTTGTGTGAGCAACACCCATTCAGTTATCTAAGGCTAGATAAAAAATGAGGCAAAAGATGACTTCATTTGTCTGATAAAAAAAAATATATATATACATATCAAACTGTGAGGAAACCTTTCTGGTTGCTGACTAAAACAGAAACAATTGCTCTTTACACTCACTCTGAGCCATCAAAACAATGACCAAACAATTCCTGGGCTGATATCTATTATTAACCAATCAATGAGAGCCAGAATTATTTAGATTTAAGGCATGGTCAAGTAACTCCACTTGAATCCCCAACGGGCTTGATCAAAGACTGATTTTCCAGAATTCTATTTTAATAAATTATAAATGAAACTGAATGAGACAAAAGTTAATTGTCCCAGTTTTTTTTTTTTTTTTTAATAACTAGGGAAGAAAAAAAATCTAGTTCCCAGATTTATGCTACTAATTCAAAGCTTGGCTGATACCATCTTCCACACCCTTCTCTTTCCTCTGTTTGGAGGGCTGGAGGTCGGAGTAGCAAATTCCTCTCAATGCCTTTCTTTATAGAAGTCAGAAACTGGATTCAGCTTACTCTACTTTGCATTTATTGCCCTGCTTAGTTTCAACTCTACAAAACAAAATGCTCCCACTGCAGGTAGCTCCCTTCCCCCATCTCTTGCATCCTTTGGTGTATTGTCTCCCCCTTTCTATTGTTAATTCCTTAAAGAAAGGAACTGTCTCTCTTTTTATTAATTGTAGCCTCTTTGCTTAGCACTGTGCCTGGTACATAGTAAGCACTTAATAAATGTTTATTGGATTATACAATATAACATAATACATTTTATTATCATTTCACCCCATTGTATTATATTTCCTATATCATATTTGTTTAATAGATAGATATTAAGTGCTTACTATGTACTAGAAACTGAGACCTGTGGATACAAAATAAACAAGCCCTCAAATAGCTAATGGTGGGGAGAAGGGGAAAGAAATAATATATAAAAGGAAGCTAGAAAGCATGGAAGAGCATCTAAGTGTGAGACCTGGAGTCAGGAAGACTCATCTTCCTGAGTTCAAATCTGACCTCAAACCCTTACTAGTTGTGTAACACTAGGAAATGGCAAACCACTCCAGTAGCTTTGCCAAGAAAATTCCAAATGGGGTCATGAAGAGTCAGATGTAATTGAAAATGACTGAATGACAGCAACAAAAAGGAAGGTATGGGTGCCTCTGTACAGTATCGTGTGGAGAAAGTCTAGTTCAGAGCAAGGGAAAGCTTACCTGTCAGAGGTAGGGTTCTCAGAACTGAAGTCCAACATTGAAGTTGGAGAGAGATTATGATGGTGGCCAAGGCACAGTTATTATAATGCTGTGTTAGGAGGTGATTTGTGAGTAGAAAATAAAGAATGTATAATTTTGAAGCTTTCTACTTTATTTTTAAACTAGTCATAACCACAGACTATGAATGAAAGTGTTGTGACAAGCACATTAGACCTAGTGTCAAAAGACCTGGTTGTAAATAAATCCTATCTTTGATAATTATTAGCTGTTTTGTATCCAGCCCATCATTCAATAGTGCTTAATCTAATTTTCTTCTCTAAACTAGGGATAGCAATGAGCACCAAATAATAACATTTCTTCTTTTGCATTCCTCTTACATCTCTTCCTTTCTATTTCTACTATATTAGTTCATACAATAATTATTAAAATAACCTCCTATTAGACCTATTAAGATAGATCAACCTGATTCTGGTATCTCCTTCGCCAGTATTTATCACATACAATTACCAGATTAATCTTCCTAAAGTGTTGCTTTCATATTCCCTCTTGTTTCCTTCAAAATCTTTGTTGGCTGAGTATGGCCTTTTGGATGCTACTCTTATCTAAAATTCAAGGCCCTGAACAAGATAGCTCCAATCTATTATTTTGACCTTAGTCTCCAATTGCTCTCATGCCCAAATAATCCACACTGGATTACTTGATTTTCTTCAAATAACCGTAATTTTTGCTTTTCTATGCCCATTTGCTCTTACTTTCCCCCTAAAATACTCATTTTACATTTTAACATCAAAATTCTATTGATTCTTCAAGATTCAACATTCTTCAAGGTTCAACTCCTCCATGAAAATTTCCCTGATCATTACAATAAAAAATAATCTTTCTCCTTCTAGTCCTCTGATCTCCTATGGTGCTTTGTATTACTCTCTTAGATTTGTCATATATCATATTTTATATATAAGTGTAATAATTGGTTTTAAGCTCACTGAAGTCAGGCACAATGTTTGATAGCATGTAGCACAATCCTGAATACATACACACATATATTTCAATAAATATTTGTTAAAGAGACAAATGATTTCCCATGAAGGGGCAAGGTTGGTGGGAGCAGATCTTAGGCTCTTTCCCTTCTCCTGTAACTCTTGGATGTTTGCCAGGGGAAGTGGGTCTTGCCTGGTGCTATCATGATAGTCCTGGAACTTGGGAGCAGTTCGTTTTCCTCCTAAGCCCTATAGTATTATTCTGTGGAGGTATGAATAACTCAAGAGTTAGTTGTAATGAACGGAAAGGAAGTGGTTTCCTTGACCACTGGAACCCTTTGAAATCCTCTTGGCCAACTATGTCTCTTCCTCTTTATGTTTTCTCTCCTCCATGTTTCTAGTCAGTTTACAGAAATAACAGTTATACCTGCTTTTGATTAAGGGTGGGTAAACCTCAGCATTTCAGTTGCTCTAAGGAAAACTGTTTTCCCCCTTTTTTCCCTAAGAAGTTTCCTTGTGAGATCTGGACACATACACATACTTGTGTGAACATATGTATGTATATAGTATATAAATATAAATATAAATATATATATATATATATAATGTAGTATATATACATATTGCTTCTGTTATTTCATAAATACGTAGCTAAGATTTTTCTCAGTATTTTAGCCTAGTTATATTTGAATTTTTACCATAAAATTGAAAGTACTTGAGAACTCTAAGAATGGTGACTTTTTAAAAAGTTAATTTTCAAATTTGCCAAATTTGTTCAAAATAGATTTAGACTGACTTTTTACTCCCCGAGGAATCAGTTTTTATTACATTCCTGTCTTTGGTTCTCCCTTTTCCCTTCAGAACCTAAATAAAACTTTTCATTTTTTTTTTTAATAATCTAAAATCTAAAAATACACAAATTGTACATTAGCTAAGCAACAGCAAAATACTATGTTGAGAAATATTGTGAAGAACATAATCTTGTGAAACACTAGATTCCTGTTTAGTATCGGAAACTTTTGGTGTAGAGCCCTGAGTTAAGGGAAGCTAGTTATCTCTTTTCTTTTATATTTTATTTCAGTGGTCCTCAAGTGTCTTTTTCCTCCCAGCACAGTATTCTTCCTTATTAGTAGGAATTGTGATATACTACTGAAAAGTTGAGGCTTGTACTCATACATGCCAATTTTAAGTTCTATACAATTTGTGGGCATCCCTAGTCAGTAGTATGCTTTGTGCCTTTGATTCTTTGCCTTATAAAATGATAATGTGAAATAGTGTTGGAGCATACCCATAGCAGGCTATGATATTTTCTAATGAGTTCCATTTGTAAAATGGGGACAATGATTATTATACCACCTACTTCATGCAGTGCAGCTGTTATGAGTGAAACATTTTGCAAACATCAAAGTCCTTACTATGTAGATATGAATTTTTATTGTTCTTTTTTATGTTTTCTAGGTGATATAATAAAAAAAGAGCATTGGACTGGGGGGTTAAAATAATTGGGTTCCAGTCTAATTCTGTAACATACTGTGTAACTCTGGACAAAGCCATTTCACAATTTTGATATTTAATTTATTTGTAAAAAGGGAAATAATAGTATTTTCACTCTGCTCTTAAGAGTTATTGTAAACACTTAATATATTGAATTTATTGGAAAGGTTGGTGTTATTGATTTACAAAATTTGACTTAGTTTGGTGATTAAAAAAAAAAAAAAAAAAAAAAAAACAACACCCAGCTGCTTGATATTTAAATCTAATTACCAAGAAGTGTTTTTATTACATTGTTGTAGAGATTGTTGAAGGTAGAAGTTGGGTGGTTCCTTTTTTAACAGAGTGGTAAAGCAAGATTGGCTTGGCTGAGAGGAAGTGATAAGAAGACAACCATCTGCACAGTTTCTGTTTTTGTATAAACAAAAGGTTTGGTCTCCAAGGTTATCAGCTAGCTCTTTTTTTTTTTTTTATTTTTTTTTATTTTTTTAAATATCTAGTTCATTAAAAAAAAAAAAACACATACACAAACACAAACTACCAAGAAATAAGCCAATTGTGTCATGATATTCTGTTCCCATCAAAACAAATTATTTTTAATCAATACTAAGAATTTGACATATGGGAGCCACAGTGAGTTAAACAAGACCCAGAAGGGAATTTATCTTGAATTTGGGAAAAACTTAAAAACAAAAACAAAAACAAAAAAAAAAAAAACAAAATACCAAACCTTTTCTCAAGTGTGAATGAAGTGCAAGAGAATTTGAAAAGCAAGTATTTATCTTGTTTTCTTTCCAAGGCATTATTTTCCATTAGCAAAAGGGAGGAGAAGAATAACATGACTCAACAGACAAACTCTTTGGAATCTCTCTTTCAAAGTCATAGATCCACATGAGTAGTTGATTCTCTCCAGTGGAGTTCAACACTGTCATGGTTATCCAGCAGAGAACAAGTTATAGATGAGTATCCAGGAGAAGAAAGGGCAAGCTCTAAAACCAGACAGCCACTATGTCTTCTCTCTCAGGCTTGTTCAGACTAATGGGGAATACATGTCTGAAAATCATTCATAATTTATCCGGGTGACAAGCTATTGGGGGACTTTTTAAATAGCAAGAATGAGGGACACAGCTATTGCCATCCATGGAGAGGATTCCAGTAGAAGATTTATGAAGTGGAGAATACAAGGCAGGCAATAAAGGAGCTTTTTGAAGCTGTGTGAGCGATTTGTACCCAAGGGCAAAAAGGACATTAGGTCACATCCATGAAAAGAATTGAGTACCCTGTAGGCTATATACTGAAGGCAGAGACTGGAGTCCTAATAGAACAAAGTGCATCTGGGGTTATTCCTCAACATGCCCAAAGAAGTTTGGCTTTCCTGAATTTTGAGTATATTTTAAGAATTCCTAACTAAAATAATAATACCACAAAAATTTGTGTGTTTTTTGGTAAAGAATAGAAAAATTTAAAGTCAGAAAGGATTTCCATGCTGTCAGTAGTTTTATATAGTCTCTTTCAAACAATTATACTATCAAAAAGGATGAATAATAAATAATTTTATTTTTATTCCAATTATCAGGATCTTAATGTAGCATGATTGATTTTGAAATCCAGGAAAACAGGCTTATATCTTTCACTTCCTTTGTGTGATGATGGGCAAATCACTGAATTTCTTCTGGCCTCAGGTTTCTCATCTATAAAATAAAATAGTTTCTAAGGTTCCTTTCAGCTCTAGAGCTACAATTCTATAACCCTACATACTCAGTCATTAGGTGATTCTTTCTTTCCTGCTATGAACAGCTAGAAATAAAAGATGAGATGATGGAAACATCTATGGAGGAAACATCCTGTCTTACACCAATAAAAGTGAAAAGAGATGTGATTCTCTATGTTTGAAATAAGCATTATCATCATCAGCAGCAGCAGCAACGGCATAAAACCATGTTTATGCAGGTATACTCATTCATAGTGGCTTTATACTCATTATTTTATTTGATTTTCACACTATAATGTTGTGGGATGGATAAGGAAAGTATTTATATGTGTATATATGTACATATGTGTGTATATGCATACATACATACATAAATTATAGATGAGGACACTGGGTGAGTCTTAAATAAGTCAAGTGATTACTAGTTTAAAGAAAGATATCAACCTACCTTTATCATATTTATTTTTCTTGATGGTTCCCATACACTGTTGCAAAGATTGTGGATCATGTCTTTCTCTTTTTCCCAAATAGCTTTATTTCTTTTTTAGTTTAGATTCCTCCCTCCCTCTTTCCCTCCTTTCCTTCCTTTCTCCTTTCCTTCCTTTCTTCTCTCTTTTCTTTCTTATATCAAAGGGAAAAAAATCTAACTGTACCATATTATTAAATCTCTGCAAATGAGGGGTGTGAGGTACTTTCTTATCTATCTTCTTTTTGTAATTGTGTAGTCTTCATTTTTTATTATTTTGTGCTTGTTATTATTTTTATTTAAATTAATATAGTCATAGGACATTTTGTTTTCTTGGCTTTGCTTACTTAATTTTGCTTCAATTTATATAAAGTATTTCTTTACTTCTCCGTATTTGTCATAGTCTTTCTTACAGTACAGTAATATTCTATTACTGAACTGTAATGTACTGCAATTTGTTTAACTGTTTCCCTCCAAATTGAGATGTTTCTGCTTTGTTTCCTTTTCATTGTGATCACATAAAATGCTGTAGAAACTATATGAGTGGAAATGTTCTTTTTTAATTAGTGAAATTCTTGGGATATGTCTCTCTGTGGAATCTCTGGATCTAAGACTGTTGACATTTTAGTCAATTTATTTGCATAAAGCCAAGTTGCTTCCCAGAATGGTGTATCTAGCTTTCTTCAATTCCTACAACACTGAATATTCTCTTTTCCTAATTTTTTTCATTTTGTCACATGGATCATGGTTTAAAGCTATAGAAGTTATAAGCAGAGAAAGAGACAGACAAACCCAGAGACAGAAAGAGAGAGATAGTGACAGAGATAGTAACAAAGATAGGGATTTATTAAGACTCTGCTGTGCACTGGACTCTGGGAAAGATGCAAAGTTTGTATAAAATAGGATCCTAGCCCTTATGGAACATACAGTTTTAAGAGGGGGATAAGACATAAACACAGTATTATTCTCAGGCAACTAGGTGATGTAGAGACCCAGTACAACAAGGTGGCACAGTGAATAAAGTGCTAGGACTACAGTCTTTCCGAATTTAAATCTAGTCCTATTAGCTGTGTGACCCTGGATTTAGTCCTTTTTGCCTCAGTTTCCACATCTGTAAAATGAGAAGGAAATGGCAAACTACTCCAGTATCTTTTGCCAAGAAAACATCAAATGGGATCACAGAGAATTGAATACTACTGAAAGAACTCAACAGCTATAATCCTTACTATTACATGTTAAATATGTTGAAGAAATGAAAAAAAAGGTTCTGAGAGGCAGTGAAATATAATGGGAAAAGTGTTAGAAATGATTTCAAAAGACTTATATTTGAATCTTATCTCAGAAACTCACTACATGGCTAATTATAGGCAACTCAGAGGCTCATTTTGTTTATCCATAAAATAGAGATAATTGTACCTGCAATATCTATCTCCCAAGGTTGTTGTGAAAAGAATAATTTGCCAGCCTAACATGCATTACAAATGTATTATCATTATTTGAAATCTGAAAGGTAAGCTACTTATGGACAGAAAAAAAAAAAAAAGCTGGAGGAAACATCCTTCCTTGCTTGACATCTCACTGCTGGTGTTAGTAAAACCTAATATGGATTTTAAAATTCTGCTAGGCAACTGTTCTCATCACTTTGCCCAAAGTAACTTGCTCAATGCTAACTTGGTTTATATTTCCTGATAGCCATCTGAAGGCTACTGATGTGCTTTACGTGAAAGACAGTAATCCAGAATATGTAGGTTTTCCATCTATGAAATCTAGCTACAAATAGAACTCAGTGTCTTAGTGAAAATTTAAATGTACAAAATACTTCTTTTATTTTGATAGTTTGAATGTAAATTAGCATAGATTCTGTTAAAATTGCTAAGGTAATCAGAATACAAGGAAATGGAGGTATTTGAGATGGAAAAGATTAAGTAGATCATTGATAATGATAAGATTGTGGGCATTATTCATAATATTTTAAAAGAAAATACAATTGGGTGACTTTTCCTATTCCTTTCTCTAAAATTGAAACATGTTAAAGTACTAAAGTAAGAAGAATTATTTTCAAGACTTGGGCATCTGTGTGATTATAAAATGGATATCTTCCAAGGGAGTAAATATATGGTAAAATCAGTAATGCTTTGGATCCAAGCCTAGTTCAAATGAGAAGTAAAATATATTTCCATTGGGAAAAGATATATAGTCTACTGAATAATTAGAACTGAATTCTCCATTTCATATGAGTTTTTTTTTAATTTAATGAAAATAAAATAAATAAATCATGTTAAATTTATCCTTTATCTAAGAAAGAAAAAAATGTCACAGCCAGTCAACAAGCAAAAATTTTATAAAGGGTTTACTATGTACTAGTCACTGAACTAGAAACTGAAAATATGAAGAAAGAAAAAAACATGGTTCCAGCCGTCAGGAGGCTTGCATTCTAACAGAGGAGACAACATGTAAACAACTACTTACATACAAAGATTAAACATGGTGTAAATGTCATGAGTACGCTAACCATATTCTACTGGAGCAAGATTCACTATATTTTCCCCTTAGGATTCTAAGTGTATCCTTGAGGAATTGGGATGTCTCCTCACTAATGCCATCAGCAAGATATTGAAAAAGTTATGGGATCATTAATTTAGAACTGAAAGGGACCTTGGATAGAATGCTACAATCAGGAAGAACTGAATTTAAACCTAGCTTAGACATTTACTAGCTGCATGAACCTGAGCAATTCACTTAAATACATTTGTCTTAGTTTCCTTGTCTATAAAATGAGTTGGAGAAAGAAATGACAAACTTTTCTAGTTACCTTTGCCAAGAAAACCCCAAATGGGGTCATGGAAAGTGGGACATGACTGAAAGACCTGAACAACAAACATGAATCTTTGATGCCCACCTTTATTCAACTCTTTTAAATCCAATAGAGTCATATAGATTTATACAATTATCTTGCTTCACAAGAAAAATCAGATCAAAAAGGAAAAGAAAATCAGAAAGTAAAATGCAAGCAAACTACAACAAAAAGAGTGAAAATACTATGCTGTGATCCACATTCAGTTCCCACAGTCCTCTTTCTGGATGCAGATGGCTCTCTCTATCACAAGTCTATTGACATTAGCCTAAATTACTTTATTGTTGAAAAAAGCCACATCCACCAGTATTGATCGTTGTGTAATTTTGTTGTTGCCGTGTATAATCTCCTGGTTCTGCTCATTTCACTTAGCATCAGTGCATTTAAGTCTCTTCGGCCTCTTTGAAATCATCCTGCTGATTGTTTCTTATAGAACAATAATATTTCATAACATTTATGTGCCATAACTTATTCAGCCATTCTCCCATTGATGGGCATCCATTCAGTTTCCAGTTCCTGGCCACTACAAAAAGGGCTGCCATAAACATTTTTTGCACATACAGGTCCCTTTCCCTTTTCTCTGGGATATAAGTCCAGTAGAAACACTGCTGGGTCAAAGAGTATGCACAGTTTGATAACTTTTTGAGCATAGTTCCAAATTGCTCTCCAGAATGGCTGGATCCAATCACAGTTCCAACAACAATGTATTAGTGTTCCAGTTTCCCCACATCCCCTCCAACATTTGTGATTATATTTTCCTATCTTCTTAGCCAATCTGAGAGGTATGTAATGGTATCTCAAAATTGTATTAATTTACATTTCTCTGATCAAGAGTGATTTGGAGCACCTTTTAATATGACTAGAAATAGTTTCAATTTCTTCACCTGAGAATTGTCTGTTCATATCCTTTGACCATTTATCAATTGGAGAATGGCTTGATTTATTATATATTTGAATTAATTATATATTTTAGGAATGAGGCCTTTATCAGAACCCCTGAATATAAAAATATTTTCCCAGTTTATTGCTTCCCTTTTAATCTTGTCTGCATTACTTTTGTTTGCACAAAAACCTTTTCAACTTAATATAATCAAAATTATCTATTTTGTGATCAATAATGAATTCCAGTACTTCTTTAGTCACAAATCCCTTCCTTTTCCACAGATCTGAGAGGCAAACTACTCTATGTTCTTCCAATTTGCCTTTATCACTCTTTATGTCTAAGTCATGAACCCCTTTATTCAACTTGTACTCGTGGCTCCAAGAAGCTGTAGTGTGCACAGTGGCCACATCGTGGTAAAACTGTCTCAGCAGAGGAGCTAAACCAGGTTAAGGATAACCTCAAATCCATCAGTGAGTTAGGAGCATCTCTATTTTGGGTGTGCAGATTTCTACAAGTGGAACTAAAGGATGAAAATAGCTTGTTCCAAGGACCAAGAAGGCAGCTGAAGTAGGTCTTGGGGAATGCTTAGAGCTTGGTCGACATCAAGGTATCTACTGCATCCCAGGCCATCACCCATCCTCCTTTCTTGCCTTGCCAATGGACTTTTGGTGATTCAGGAAGAGAACGAGCCTTTGTGCAATTCTACCTTACTTAAATCCATTGGTCATTGGTCCTTTTCAAAAACAAAGAATGAACAACAGCTTCACTTTATATCAGTTCATATGTGTTTTACCATTTTCCTTTATTCATCATATTCATATTTTCTAATAGCAATCTTATTTTCTTTTAAATATTTATGTGTCAGATTTTGTGAGATGAGAATTCCTGGCCCTATGAGGTATTTCCCTAGGGTAGAGCCATCAAGAAAAGATTGGTCATAATTAAAAGGTCACATAAAGCTAGAAACTAATTGTTGATTGAAAGGATTTCTGATAACAATCTCAGAAACCAACTAACTTTCTGGTTTTTCTGGTCCTAACCTAAACTTGTCTCTCCAACTCACTTTATTGACCCTGTTTCCTGCCTGAGACTATGCTTCAACCTATGTTCTCACAATAAACCTTTGGTCAACAATTTAATAAACATATATTCTGTGCCTACCATATATGCAAAGCAGAGAAGCAACTTGATATAGTGGTTAAGAGTGCTGTAAAGTCAGGAGGATCAGGGTTAAGATCCTAGTTATAAGAGCAGATGTGAAACCATATAGATGAGTCAATTAATATGTTTAGACCTCAAGAAATGCTCTAAGATGACAAATTATAGGTGAGTTAGAACATGTATTGGTGGAAGAAGTTGTCACACTCATATCATAGGTCCTTACAATGACTGGTCATATGCAAAATTTATCTCTAGGGTCTAAAAACAAGAAAAAAATTTAAAGATTTTACTTTTATGGTGTTAATATATATATATATATGTAAAATATATCCAAATAATTATAATCTAAATTATCTTACACATAGATAAGTAATAGTAGCACAGCATAATCTGATGGATTTAGGAAACAGAATCATTATCATCTAAAGGGATCTAGAAAGAATTTTATAAAGGATTAATAAGAAAATGGTAATAACACTAGATTTTGGAATTCAAAAACCTAAATTCAATGAATGATTTTGTTGCCATATGATATTATGTATTCTTGAGCTTGCCTTTTTGGACCTCAGTGTCCTCACCTGTAAAATGAGAGAGGTTCAAGTTCTAAATCTGTGATCCTTTAAAATCCTATGAGGTCTTGAAAGGAGTGGATGTTTCATTACTTACAGAACTATGACTCTGAATGTGATTCAACTGCTTAGGCACAGTTATGCCCAATAACTTCCAACTCTAGACCTGCCATTTTGATCACTGATTCTAGCCTTCAATTGGTCTATACCCTTGGTTTAAGCCCTGTTGCCTCTAGTTTATGAAAGAGATGTAATCTCAAATGCTATTTTAAACTAAGTTGTTTGAAATTCTGAATGTATTTACTATTAAATGTGTCATACTTGATATACTCAGGGCAATCCTTGTAAGCCTAATTAAGCCATAATACACTACTTTAGAGCTACACTGAATATTTCTTTGGGAAAGTGTATTCAAAGTTCCAAGCAAGGATATCAATGATACATCTCCCCTGCTAATCGAAAGAGCTATATATGCAAGAGTTTTAATGAATAAAAGTGTGCTAACAACATTAAGTTCTCTGCATGTATGTATAAGATTAGATACTTTTCTGGGCTGATGGCAGACCAAGGGGTCTGCATTGGGAAACAAAGGACAGTTACCCCCAAAGAGCAACAGTAGAAGTCAAAACCTATAGGTAGTATAGACTAGTTCCTAGATTTCCCTGCCTTCTTCTTCTTCATGCCACAGTGTGTTCTTAAATACCCATTCCATAATTACTAACCTTCCTCCCTTTAACCTTGAGATTCCAGGGCTGGGTACAAGGAGGTCACTGACTAAAAGAAAGGCTCTATAAACACAAATATAGTAATAGCAGCACTTTTTTATTATAACAAAGAATTAGAAACAAAGTAGATGACTATTAATTGGAAGATAGCTAAATCAATTGTGGTACATGAATGTAATGGAATATTACTATGATATCAGAAATAATTAGCATTTTAAATATGAAGAATTTATCCAAAGTAAAGTAAGCAGAGCCAAGAAAAATATGTTAAGTGACTATAATACTATGAATTTGAAAGAAAAACAAGCATAAAACAATTAAAATAAATATTGCAAAATTGCAAAGAGGAAGCAAGGAATATGAGAAAACAAAGGTGGGATACATTGTTGTGAAACATTGCATAAATCTTGGGCAAGATATATCAATTATTTCTGTTAAATTTTTTTCTTCTTCCTTTTCTTCTTTAAAAATAATCCTTTCTTAAAGGGGAAAGTTCCCAGGGACAAGGAGGAGAAATAATGAAGAAGAAAACTGAATAAGAGAAATCAGTAAAATTTTTAAATATTAGAAATACTTCTAAGATTCTAGTCCTCCTCCTCTCACATTCTTTTTATCCTTCTGTTTTTGTTGGAACAGGACTCCTTTTTTAAGTGCTTGGATCAGCTCCTTTCATGTCATCTGACACTCTGGACCAGGAGGAGTGGACATGCCATTTGTTCTTGATCCCCCTTGCAAACACTCTGCATGTGAGGAATAGTAATTCCTCATCAAATCATTGTCTTTGCAGATACATTCCATTAGTCCATATCCTTGTTGGAGTCATCTAGCAGATTCTTGTTTTCTCCCTTTTTTCTCAAAGAGTTTAGCATCTAGCATACAATCTTCCTCCTGACACTAGATCCTTCCCTCAGACATAGGGAATTCAACATGCACATTGATGTCCACCCAAACCCCATGACCTCCTCACTTACCAAACTCTGAGTTCCATTTTTACAATTTTATTCCTCTGCAGCCATCCACAGAGCTCACTTTCACTATAATTGCTCCCTTCATAATCTCAACCTCTGAAATATTTTACTCTTGATAGCCACTTTCTGTCCCTCACTCCTGATCAGTGCTCACTTTCATTACCTTTACCCTACAAGCAAGTTAGGTGATATAATGGATAGAGAGCTGGACTTGAATTTAGGAAGAGCAGAGTTCAAATATCAATTCAGACAGTTACTAGTTCTATAACTCTGGTCAAGTCTTTAAACTCTGCCTCAATTTTTTTCAACTGTCAAAAAAGCAATTTTATTTCATTGATACATGTGAAATCATGTAAACATATTTCCATATTAGTTATGTTACAAAAGAAAATACAAAAAATAAGACAAAAAAAAACTAGAAGTATGCTTCAGTCTGTACTCAGAGTTCATTAGTTCTCTTTCTGGAGGTAGATAGAATTTCTGGAACTGCTCTAGATTAATTTCTTGGTCAGAGTACTTAATTCTTTCATGGTTAATCATCATTATAATCTGTTATTGAGTATTTGGTTCTGCTTAGTTCACTCTGTATCAGATCACATAGGTTTTGTTATTTTCTTTTTCTGAAACCATCCCCCTTATAATTTCTTATTTCTGTTTTTCTCCCCACTTAGTGCATATAGAATTTAAATTTATTGTTCCTAAAATGTTTGGCAGATTTCACTTGTGAATCCATCTGGCCCTGGGATCTTTTGTTGGGGAGCTCACTGATGGCTTGTTCAGTTTCTTTTTCTAAGATAAGGTTATTTAAATACTCTATTTTCTCTTTTGCTCTGTGATACTAAGAACTCCTCTCTCCATCCTAGCCCCTATGTGTTATTTCTCATGTACTTATTTATGTATGCACATTATTCTTCATTTGTTCAAGGCTCATTTCAGGTTCTATCTATATAGAGCCATTCCTGATGGTTTCACTTGTGTGCTCTCTGTCCATCTTCAAATTGCTTTGTAATATACTTCTGTCTATATGTTACATTTGCTTGGAAGCAAAATAAGATTTCTGAGAATATAGGGACTGTTTGCTTTTGGTTTTTGAATCTCTATTGTCTAGCTCAGTGTCTTCACATTTTAGGTAGATTGACGAATAGTTAAATGGATTTTAAAAAGACATTAAGTTAAAAATTACATTTAAATAACACTATATTTAGAAAGACCAAAACAATTGGGTTCAATTTCTAAGTCAATATAAACATAAATAATTTTTCTCCCTCAAGTTAAATTTTCTGGATAATATAGTTATCGATCTTCTGACTAGAAAGGATAGAGGGAAAAGTTGGTTAACCAGGAACTTAAATCTAAGACAATCAAGAAGAGGATAAATTGCCCTTTAAGAATTCAATTGTACATTATTGAAAGCATTTACATCTAGTGTTGTTGAGCTTCATTTGATGACCATTGAAAAATCAGGCAAAATAGCAGAGTTGCCACAGGACTAGAAGTGGGAAATTTTGTCCAGATTATTAAAAGGGGAAGGGAAAGAATTCTTTAAACTAGAGGTCAGAAAACTTTGCTTCAGTTCCTGAAAAATTCTCAAAAATGTTTGATTTCAAGCATGTTTTGTGACCACATAGAAAGAAGATGGTGATCTCTAAAAACCATCATAACATCATCAAGAATAAACAATGCCAAATCATTTCCATGTCTATTTTTATCAGGATTAGGAAACTCAAAAAATAGCATAAATATTAGCTATATCTTAGTAAAGCATTTGACAAAGTCTATCATGATTTCGGAAAAGATTAAGAAATAGGCTAGATTTCAATGTGGTTAAATGTATTGGTAATTAGTGAAAGATTAGTCTTGCAAGGAGATCTTTAGTAGATGGCCCCAAATATCTTGTTCAGTTCATTATTTGTATGAATGATATGGATAAAATCTCTAACAGAATGCTTTTCAAAAGACATTTTAAAAACCACTAATAAACTTGTGATTTAAAAAGCTCTCAATAGGTTAGGATGAAGAGACACTTAAAAAATGAAATTTAATAAGAGTTCAATTCAACTCAACAAACATTTAATAAACACTACAAATGTAAAGTTCTCCATTTAAGCCACACACATAAGTACAGGATGAGAAGAATGCAAGGAGACAACAATCCACTTAAAAAAAGGTCTGACACAAAATCAAAATGAGCACACTTAATCAAAGTAGCCTCAAATCTGATCCTAGATTGCTTTACTAGAAGCATAGGATTCCTAAAGAGGGAGGTGACAACCCTATTGTACTCTGTCCTGTTCAGGCTGCATTTAGTCTGCATTGTTCTGTGTTTCTTAAGATTGAAAAGGGAGAAGGAATTTTAGAGGTCATAGAGTTTAATCCCTCATCTTATATATAAGGAAAAACAAGAGGCAATATTACATCATAGGCTTACTCAAATCTTCAGAAACTCTGACACTACTCGGAAAGATTTTTCCTTTCCCAGCGGTTAATGACCAATATGTATAGAAGCTACATCAAAACACATAAAATTTCATTGTCTATGACAAAGACGTTTAAACTACTAGATAAAACAAACACTCATTCATTTTCATCTTACTTTTCTAGAAATTCCAGGGACCCATCTCCTCCCCATCTCACTCTCCCCCCTTTTGTCATTAGAACTCGATTTTGAATTAATTTTTTCAGGTTATCTAATCCTCTCCTTGTTACTATGTGAATAAACATAGGGTAGGTAAGGATTTTAAAAAACAATATTTTATTTAATTACATGTTAAAACAATTTTTAACATTAAGAAAAAAAGTTTTGAGTTCCAAATTCTATCCCTCCCTTTCACCTTTCCTTACTCCTTCTATGAATGAGTTAGTGAACAAACTGATATAGGTTATACATATATAAGCATGTAAAATACCATCCCCCAGGTACTAAGCAAGTCCAGGAAACTTGATGAAAAAAACCATGATCCATCTATCCATGCCAATATTGGGCAGAAAACACTAAATATTACAAACGTTGAAAATGATAATGGTTAAAACTACATGGACTTGGCCAATTCATCACTTTAATGTCTCAAGAGGGAAGCAAGATAGTCTAGTAGTTTTTTTTTTTTTTTCCTATTGGTTTGATTCATCATAGATGTGATTTTTGCCTTGACTTCACTTAGCTATAGCCTCAGGCAAGTCACTTAACCTGAATTTTCCTCTTCCCATCTTTAAAACATGAATAGTAATTTTTGTTTTCTATCTAATTCAAAACTGTACTCTAATGATTCAAAATAGAAATGATAAATATTTCAGCAATGATAACCAATATAAATGTATTCTTCTGTACTGTAAGCAGAATTAGAAATATTTATTGAAGAAATAACATTTCAGTAAATGGCTTAGAAAAGAGTGTACAAAGTTGATTAACTGATGGATGGCACTTTGCCTGGAATTAATTTAGTTATTTTTTGTTCTTGTTGCCATTATTGTTGTTGTTATATTAATATTGAGTATTATTATCATTGTTTCCTCCAAAAAATCCTTCTCTAATGCTTCATCTTAGAATAAATAGGACAACTGGTTTTTATAAAGAGTAGAGTTATATTCTGGCAGCTTTAGTAAATCTGGAAAGGCTTCAGGTATTGCAATGGATGACAGATTGTTTACTGTCTGAAGATCAGCTTAGCTAATATCAGAGACATTCATCACCAGTGGGTTCTCCACTAGGTGGTGAATTCTTTGGCCTTAGCAACATGTAGAATAAAGAAAAAGACAAAGTAAACATCAAACCTGGTGGTTCTGCTTCCTTCCCCTGTGCAAAAGTCAAAGGTGCTAAGAATCACACATAGTTAAGAACAGGAGTTCTTAACCTGAAATCCATGAACACAAAAAAATAGATAATTGCTTTAAATATAATTTTTTTTCTTTTACTTTTCTCTCTGTATTTAAAACATTATTATGAGAAAAAGGTTCATCAGGCTTCTGCAAACTGTCAGGGGTCTATGATACCAAAAATCAAGATTCCCAGCTTAAGTAATTTAATGAATTTAATTATTAGTCCTTTAAATGTGAAATCTCTGTGAAAAGACATATTACTGTTGAAACTGACCCATGTTGATAATGACCTCACCTTAAATGAAAACAGAAAATATAAGAAGGTTGATGTTAAATAAAAGGATTCCTCATGGGTTTTCTTTGGAGAAGCCAATAAAGGGAGTGGCTGAGTCAGGTTCCTTGGGCATCTAAAGCCAGTAAAGAATGCAGATGAACATTGGAAAACCTTTGAAGACCAGGCTCCTCTTTGGGAATGTCTTTCAACAAAAGGAGAAGATAGACATGGTTGCAGATTTAGGCTAGGAAATCAACTAGTAAGTAATAGGATCACTGACTCTTTTCTATAAGAAGTCTAGACTTAGTGGGAAACAAATGAATCTATTTGAAAATTTTCTCCAGGTGATGGTATATTGTAAACTCTGAAATTCAAACTGAGACTCCTCGATTAAGTTAACTTAGTTTACAAAGATATGCAGTCAGGTAAACACAAGAAACCCATAGATATGCACTTCTAGAAATACAAGAAATTCAAGATAACACAGTGGTCTATTTATAGTGATAATACGTAAAATTCAAGTCAGTGTCTCTTGAAAGGGACCCTGAAATTGTTTCATGGAAGCAGTTGCTATAGCCCTATTAAACCAGACTGGTACTGCTGTGCACATACATATATAATAGAGGGTAACATTTAAAGACAAGGATAGGAAGAAAAAAACGAGTCAAAAAACAAGAGTGCTTCTATATTATGTCAAGAATCTTTGCATTGGTTCAAATGGTGAACAGTTCATCAAGACCAATGCAATATAAAATAAAGACTGAAATGAAAGTATTTGTGTTATAAATTCTCTGTCCGTCATGCCTTTTTCTTTGCTTTATTCTGTTGGTTCCAAAATATTAACAAATAATTATAATATATGTCCACTGGATAGGCTATCTTTCATTCAATATGCATCATATAATTAGTTGTGAAATTAAATATATAGAAGTGAAACAAAGTCAGTATAATCTTTTTTTTCGCTGAAATTCAGTGCACTGGATGTAAATTCACAAGTAGATTCCTTGACAGTTATTTGAGGTAGAAGTTTGAAACATATAATATTTAATATGTAAAAAATGAATGTATTTGTTTTTCTATTATTTGTTAATATGTTTTCTGTATACATGCACTGTTTGTCCTGTACTAAGGAGGTCCTTTAACATGCTGAGAACTCATGTTTTCTAGCAGAATATAAGCTTAAGGGTTGTGGCTTATTTTTTGGATTTATATTTGCAGTGACCAGTAGGCTGCTTTTGCACAAAGGACACTGAATAACTGTTTGTGAAATTATCTTCCTTGGCAATTTATATTCAGGAAGAAGAGGTAAATTAATAAATTAAGAAAAAAATAAATACTTAAGCAAGGAAAACCTTTTCACAACATGCGACAAACCTTATCAGTTTCTGTCACATAGTAGGCATTTAACAGATATAACTGAGTCAATTAAGTTCTTGGGATACCAGATGTGTGCCCTTGAGCTGATCAAAGAACTGTGAAAAATGAAACAAAATAAAAGAGTTCTTGTTTCTTTTCTGGATGACTCTGATAATAATACCAACATGGAGATATAGAGTAGAAGAATGTCTATGTTCCAGGGATGAATGGACCCAGGATGCAAGTTCTCTTTCATTTTTATGGATTTCCTCACTGGCCATTCCATCTTCTAAACAGCTAAAGTACTCACATGAATACATCATTCTCCTGCTCAATGAACTCTACTGGTTTCCTATTTTACTTCTAGAAAAAAAATACAAATTCTATTGTTCATTTAAAGCTTTTTAACAACCAACTCCATCATATGTTTCCAGGCTTATTATGTCTTACTCTCCTTTAGATACTTGTAAGTCCAGCTTAACTTGCTCTTCTTGCCATACACCATTTCACCACCTTTCTGTTTACTTTTGTACAGGTTTTCCCTAATGTTTGAAATTCAGCAGTTTCTCATCTCTGCTTCTTAGAATCTCTCTAGTTTCCTTCAGATCTCAGTTCAGGTGAGAACTGCTTTAGGCCTTTCCTGATTCTCAGTTATAAGAGTTTCCCTTCCAGTTATATTTAACTTTCTAATATATTTTGTATACTTATACATGTGAAAATTGTATCCCCAGTTAGAATGTAAACTCCTGGAGGGGCAAGGAATAATTCATTTTTGTTACAGTACCCCAGGGCTTAACACAAAATGTCTGGTATCTAATAAGTGCTTTCTCAATCAACATTCATTTATTATTCATGGGGTGGGAGAGTGATTGGGATAGGAAAGTGAAATAAAAAGAAGTTAACATCAATAAAGCATGCAAAAGAAAAGTGGAACTATGAGATCAATTTTCCTTATAATAGCAGAGTTAGAATGAATATGTAAAATACTGTTGAGGAATTGAGGAAGATGATGAATTGCAAACTCAAGATATTTGAGGGAACATCAGTGAATACAATGAAATCCCTAAAAATGAGAGAGAGGACTGAGCTTGGCACTAAACTCCTTGAGAAAACAGAGAGTGACCTAGTGACCAGGAGATCATTTTTGATGAAAATCCTGGTAAGAGTGATATATATAGGTAAAAATGAACTGCAGAACAGGATTTGCTGAGTGATGGTGGCAGAGCAAGAGTCTGGAAGTAGAGTAAGAAAGTAGTCCAGTCAAAGAATTGGAAATTGAGGGGATGTCAATCAATTGGGGAATGGCTGAACAAGTTATAGTATTTGAATATAATGGAATAATGTTGTGTTATAAGAAATGAAGACTAGGTGGATTTCAGAAAAAAACCTGGAAAGGTTTACATGAAGTGATGCAAAGAGAAGTGAGCAGAACTAGGAGAATATCAGCAGAATTGTGCAATGATAGACAATGAAAAACTTTTCTTCTCAGCAAACAATGATTGAAGATAGTTTCAAAAGACTTATGATGGAAAATGTTATCTATATCTAGAAAATGAACTGATGGAATCTTAATGTAGATTAAAGCATACTATTTTAAACTTTTTTATTTTTTCATGATTCGTTTCTTTTGTCCTGTTTTATCTTTCACAACATGACTAATATGGAAATATATTTTACATGATTGAACACATCAAATTGTTTACTGTCTTGGGGACAGGGTGATGAAAGAGAGAAGCAGATAATTTGGGACTCAAAATTTAAAAAAATGAATATTAAAAATATTTTTTACCATGTTTAACATATATTAGATTACTTTCCATCTAGGGGAGGAGGTAGGGGAAAGTTTTGTAAAGGTTAATGTTGAAAAATTATCCATGCATATGTTTTGAAAATAAAAAGCTTTAATGAAAAAGAATGTTAATAATTGTCTTTATCTACAAATGGAAAAATACTATGAAAATAAATAAAGGAGAGAAAACATGCAATGTGCCAGAGAGCATGAAAGAATAAATATCAAATACAGCAGTAGGTGGGCAGGAATTCAAAGTCTTCCAGAGAGATCCAGTCTTCTACAAGCATAGGAAAATAGAAAGGAGTTTGAGAAGAAAAGGTATAGAATAAAGGGTAATTTTTCAGGGATATATGGCAAATGTTTAACAACTGGATCTGCAGAAATGCATGGCATATGTTTCTGTTTAACCTGCATTATTATCATTTTCTCCATCAGTCAAGCCATGATTTATAGCATTTACATAATTTGTAGCATCTTTTGAAGTATAAATGATAAAAAGTTTAAGAACCAATTCTCCAGAGCCAACTCCAACAAAACACAGGATATTTGTTAATGCTAGAATTGGACTTCCGAATGGATAGGACTCAATGGATGGAGAAAGTGGGAAAAGATGGGTTTTAGGGAAGAATAGGGCATAGTATTAGGAGATTGGTAGTTATAGTTTTGTTGCAGGGCAACTGGTTCTAGGGTGATAAGGCCTCTAAACTTACTTATTAAAAGGGGCAAAGAATAAAGTTCCAAGCCTCACAACTCCATTAATGATGAAATGCTATCCATGCTACTCAAGCTCCCTAATTCCCTGGCCTAGAAAATAGCCATACTCCTTTGCTATCACTTTCTCTATATACTTACAGAAATCAACGTTATCAAGAGGAATTTTAGGTATTTCTTTGTGGATATTAAATATAGGCTGTTCCCAAAATCTTACTACAGTTTTAAGCTCAACTAGCACAAAACTATACTAAAACTTTTGGAATATCCTGCAAATTTGTTAGATTGTAGGATCCAAGAGGACTTTTTTATTTCCCCAAGTGCCTAGTACTCTAAGTGTGATATACACCTAATAAATGATTCTCAAACAAAATAAGTGAATTATTTTCCAGGTCCAATCAGGTGTATTTTTTAAACTGGACTCCAAATAAGCCAGATGTTCAGGAAGTTACGAATTTTTGTAAACTGACCCAACCTATTTTGCAGTGGGAATCTTTGTTAGGATGAGCAAGCAATAAATAGTCAGTGTCGCTAGATGGAAGTTTTGATGAATTAAGTGGGTTAAATTCGATTTTAAATGAAAGTGATTCATTTAGGTGGTTGTCAATCCCCAGCCAGAGCAATGGCTGGGATGAAATGAGGGCCAATGACATTCCAATTCTTCTTTAAACTGAGATAAAGCTTCCAATAGAAAAAAATCAGTACAAAGCATTCTCTTTTCTTATTTTCTTCTTCTATTTCCCCTCCTGCTTTGTAGGGAGAGGTAAGAATAGAGGAGGAGAGAGGAGACACATTGCTCTAGTTCTTGCCTGCCATCAACTCCATATCAAGTTCTGTTTTTTTGCATTGCATTATAAGAAGTAATTCTAGGATTCCCTTTGGCACTATTTTTTTTTTTAAACCATGTAACCTCCCTGAGGTAGCTAGATGGTTCAAATAGAGCTCCAATTTCTTAGTATTAGTGTGGTATGGTATATGGGGGTCAAGAAGAGGCAGGTCTCAACAATAAACCTCCCTGATTCTCAATTTCTTGAAAATGGATATAATAATATGTCACCAGTTTACCTTATAAGATTACTGTGGAAATCAAATAAGATAAAGTATGAGAGCATTTTGAAATCAAAGATCCATCATCATCATCATTATTATTCTATCCTTTCCCACAATGTAAAATGCCTGAGAGAGAGAAATGAGACGTCCCTCTTGTATGACAAAGAGGCTCCTCGGGATTCCTTTCTAACCAAGTGAGTTTATGTTAATCTGTGGCCACCCAGGGATTGGCAGTAACCAGCCAGTCATGCTTTAAATGAAACCATTTCAGAAAAAACGAGAGATGGCTTTCCCCCACTTCAGCCCATCTCTGTTTCTCTTCTGTTTTGGCAACCTCAAAACAACCACTACATTATTCTTTTTTTTAATCCTAAATTTACCTGGGCATCCTGCAGCTCTAATCCTCTCCATTTTTTAATGAGGTGAGAGGATGCTTACATTTGGATGTAGAAATGCCTATTTTTCCAATGAGACAAATAAGAGTTAATTTTCTAGGCGGAAATCTGCTTCTAAGCTTGATTATTCAGCAACCCTGTTGAAATTAGCTGTTCATTTATCCACAAGCAGCTGCACACAGGGTTGTATTTTCTCTTACAATCTCACACTGAGTGGGTCTGGACTAAAGCACTCACACAATATTTATTTGTATTGACTTTTCCCTAATGTCCCTTGATTTTTTTTTTTTTAAGTAATAGCATCAGAAGATGAAACCACAAGGATTTCCCTATAATAAAAGGCTTTGAAATGTGATCTGGATTATGAAATATGCCAAAATTGAAATGTGAATTGTATTATTTTTGGTTCTATCCTACCCCTTTCTCCTCCCAGGACAAGAAGATCTTTTCTGTCATATTATGTCACAGCTGCCTAGCAGGGTTCATTCTTCATTCCGCCCTGTTCTTATTTGCTCCCTGCAGGGTCTGCAGAACAGACACATTCATGAATGCCAGGCTTTGGCCAGAGCAATTATAATGGACGCAGCACAGAGCCAAGGACTGCTTAGGTAGTATGTTGGGCTGGATGGAAACAAGGCACTCTGTAGGCTGGGAAAGGAGAAGTGATTAGACATTAGAGGGAGGCAAGAGCAGAGGGCATATTTCCAGGCAGAAAACCAGGCAGGACTAAAAGAAAAAAGCCCATGTGGGAGTATTGTGCTGGTGAGCAGATCTATTGTTATTTGTTTCAGTAGGCCACCAAGAGACCCCAAGTGCTTCCTATGATTTAATCTTTACTGATACAGATAGGAACATAAGATCATAAACTTGATTTATTACTCATGTTTTTTAACAGGATTGTTTAGTTCAGTTCCAATCAATTTAGCAAAGACTTAAGCATCCACTATGGATGAAATACTATATTAAGGTGATTGAGATACATACAAGCTCAGACCTGACTCTCAAGTTTACAATTTAATAGCAGGAAGAATGTTCATACTAATATCTTTGACAGGAAATGTGAGAAGCATAAAGAAGAAATTCTGGAAAGAAATGAGTGGAGTAAGACTAAATGATTTCTAAGGTCCCATCCTATTCTCAAAATTCTGCAATTGTGATTCTAAGTAACTAATCACTTTCACCTGGAAGGAAAGAGGAGCTTGGAACTGATTTGGGCTCTGAGGGCTGGGAGAGACTTTAAGAGAGAAATTGGGGAAATAAAGACAAAAATGTAGGAATGAGCAAAATAAGAATGAGGCACTGAGAAAAGATCCGTTGACTTAGGTTCTAGAAGACATGAAGGAGAAATAATTTGAGGAAAAGCTGGTCAGGTAAATTGGAGTCAGGACTTCGCTTGATTTGTTAGGCAGTTGGGAATCACTGAAGTAGCAGAAGACTGACATCATAGCGGTACATTAGAAAATTGTTTGAGGATGACAACGTAAGGGATAGATTGAAGAGGAGAAGCAATTAGGAAGCTTGAGCAACTGTCTAAACAAATTCGATGAGGAATTAAGGAGGTAGCAGTGCAAAGGAGAAGAGAAGGGGATAGATGCAGAAAATATTGAAGAGATAAAAATCATAGAATTTGATAAGTACATTATAAAGTCAGAGAAAGGGAAGGAAAAAAAGGTGAGTTCAAAGGTTTCAGTCTGGGACATTAAGACTAAGAATGAGTCATTAACAGGAATAGAGACATTAAAAGGTGGGGCAAATATAGAGAAGAAAAGGAGCTATTCAGATGATTTAGACAGGATAGCAGTTAGAGAGCTTAAGTAAAATATGCAAAGGAATGTTCTCTTATATAATATTTCATTTCCTACTTCCACACCTTTGAATAAGCTATCTATTGAACGAGTTTAAAAAATCTCTTTTCTCCGCTGGTTGAAAGCCCAGGCTCCTTTCAAGATTCAGCTCAGATCCCAATTCCTATAAGAGGCTTCCCAGCTGTTAATGCCCCTCCCTTCTCCAAATGACTTTAGAGTGACTACATACCCAATTGTATTCTCTCAGTAGACTGTTTATTGAAGACCAGGATTTTTGTTTTCACATGCCTTATATGTATTACAGTACTTTGTATGTAGCAAGCACCTAAAAATGTTTATTGAATTAAATGAATTGAACTGAAAGACAGATTGGAGTTTTAGGGAAAGATTGAGAGTATAAATATAGATTGGGAGTCATTTGCATAGAGGTGATTATAGAAGCCATGGGAGTAGAAGCCAAGAGAAAGATGGTAGAAAGAGGACTGAGTTGAAACATGACGCATGGAAATATTCAATTGTATAGAACTGAATAAAAGAAACAGTTGTTTGTGAGTCATATTCAATTGTGTTTGATTCTTCATGATCCCATTTGGGGTTTTCTTGGCAAAGACAATATAGTGATTTGCCATTTCCTTCTCCAATTCATTTTACAGATGAGAAACTAAGGCAAACAAGATTAAATGTCAGAAGCTGTATCTGAACTCAGGAAGATGAGTCTTCCTCACTCTAAGCCCTGCATTCTATTCACTCACTATGGCATTTAGCTGCCCAAACAAAGGAGATAGTAGGAGTGGTCAGAGAAATAGGAAAAGAACCATGATATGAAAGTGTAACAGATACTAAGAGCTAAGGCTAAAGAAAGAATCGAGGATGATTGGTACATGGTGACAAATACCATAGAGATATTAAGGAGGATGAAGAAAGAAATTAGATGCTTGGTTTTGGTGCTAAGATAATTAATGAATTTAGAGAGGATAATACAATGAGATTTAAAGAGGATAAGAAGTAGATGGAGAGGAAATGGAAGTGGCAAATGTAGATTATTCTTCTTTTTTGCTGAGGCAATTGAGGTTAAGTGACTTGCCTAGGGTCACACAGGTAGGTAGTATTAAGTGATTTGAACTCAGGTCCTCCTGAATTCAGGGCTGGTGCTCTAGCCACTACACCAACTAGCTGCCCCTAGATTGCTCTTCTAGGAGTGAAGGGGAAGAGAAAGGATAATATCTTGATATAGTTAAAAAAGAATTTTTCAGGACAGGGAGAATATATATTTATAGTTTGAGAAGGAACTTGAGGGAGAGGAGGAGCTTGAGGGAAAGAATGTGTATTAGAAAAGAGAAGGACCACTTCTGAAAAAGGGAAGGAAGGAAAAGAAGACAGTGAATTAATTGTAGAATCATAGCGACTGAAGTTGAAGGGATAGCAGAGATCAAATAATCTAACACCTTATTTTTTTTTTACTTTAATAGTCTTTTATTTTTTCAAATACATGCAAAGATAGTTTCAGCATTCACCTTTGCAAAATTTTGTTAAATTTTTTCTTTCTCTCTTCCTTCCTCTCCCCTCCCCAAGACAGCAGAGAGTCCAATATAATTTAAACCTGCAACACTTTAATTTTATAGATAAGGAAAATGAGATGTTATAAATTTAAGTGATGCTGAAGTCACATAAATTAGTAATGATCAAAGGTGGGATTTGAACCCAGGTCCTCTTATTTCAGATTAAGTGGTCTGACTGTACCATACAGAGGAATAAAATTGAGATTCATGGATGAATTAATGTAAAAGCATTTATAAAGTGTATCAAACACTCAAGTTGATCTGTGATCAATTTACCTTCTATAGGAGGCTTTTCATGATCTCTTCAGTTGCTAATGCCTTCTCTTCTATCAGTGTCTATCTTGTGTTAATTCACACATTAGAATGAGATCTCAGAAAAGAGGACAACTTTTACTTTTCTTTGTACTCTCTGGTGCTCACAGAAGTTATTAGCACATAGAGAATAGGAATGAGCTTTGGATCTGTGAATTCATTGATATAAGAAACTCCCAGAGACTTGGATGAACTGATGCAAAGGGAAATGAGCAGAATTAAGAGAACAAATTCTATAACAACAATATTGTAAAGGCAAACATCTTTGAAAAACGTAGGAACTCTGATCAGTTGACTAAGACTAACCATTATTCCAGAGAACTGACTTATGATCAAACATGTTATCCACCTCCCAGCCTCGCAGTAAGATGTACAAATCAGTGTGCAGATTAAGATATATATTTTTTAAATATAGTCACTTTTGAAATTTGTTTTGCTTTCCCATATTTGTTAATAGGGTTTTTTTTTCTTTTTCAATAAGAAGGTGTAACAGGTAATAGAAGAATTTTTATTAATTGAAAAAATTAAAAAAAATCTTTGCAAATGAGGAAACTCATCTGATCAAGCTCTTTGCAACTCATACTTAGAGAGTTGCCTAGTTACCAGGATGTATCAGAGGCAGGATTTGAATCCAGATGTTCCTGGCTTCAAAGCCACGATTCACTGTGCTATATTTTCTGGCACATAGTGTTTAAGCAATGCTTTTAATTGGTTTATTATGGAATTCTTTCTAATAATAGAAATCACACCTTATCTATTTCTGCCCACATGGTGGGACTCCTGTCGATTTGCTTCCAAAAATCTATTACAGGGTATGTACTGAAGACCTTCATCCCTTTTTCCCTTCCTTTTAACATTTCAATGGTACCAATAAAGTGCAGTGGCCATCCCCCATTCTTAAAATGTGACCACTTTAATCTTCTTTTTCTACAAGTTTTTATACAAGTTTTAATGGCATCTTTTGCATCCTATTCTTTTCCAGAGTTCCTCATTGATTTGACACCCTGCTCATACCCATACCCACCATACAATTTGCTGTTGCCTTCTGTGTTGTGCTCATCTTTAGTACTTTAAAGGAAGCGGTGTTCTGGGTCTTGCTGCCATTCAACAATAAAATGTTTACTTTGAAAACATAGGCCTTTATATATATATATATATGTATATATATTTATTTTATATATACATATTCACACATATACATACATGTATATACACATATATACATATATTTTATACATACATACATATACATATAACACACTATTGAACAAATTGTATAAGGTTTCTATTCAGATGAATACTGAGATCTGGGTAATACTCATTTTTCATCTATTTGGTCTTTCCTGTGTAGATGAGCCAGCCAAACGCCTTAAAGTGATATAGATTTCTTCTAGAAGTCTCTGCAGTGTTTTGGGGTTAGAGGCCTTCATCATCCTATAACTGGACTATCACCAGGAGTGTGCTGGTAAATGATTAATGGCTCTTTGAAAATGCAAGATCCACTTTTAAGTTTATTTTACATTATTAACATTTTCCCATCATTTTAAATAACACAATAAATAACACAAACATAATGTACAATAACACAATCTTGATTTATAACATTTGCTGATTTTAGAGTTCCTTACATTGAAAATTTAATAATCAGCTAGAGACAGTTAGAGCTGGCTCCAATGGCCCTTTCTCTGCCTAAAGTTCTCTGATTGGCCTTCTTGCCTAAAGTTTCTCAGCACAGTCTATCCTTCATTTAACTGTCAAAATAATCTTCCTAAAGCACACATCTGACCTAGTTACCCTCTTAATTAATTAACTCCAGTGGCTCCCTATTACCTCCAGGATAAAATATAAAACCTTCTGGCTTTTAAAGCCCTTCACAAGCGATCCCTTTCCTACTTTTCTGGTCTACTTAACTTAACTGACCTACTTTCTATTGCTCAACCAGGTTGCAACATCTCCCTATGTCTTCTCACTGTTGTCCCTCAGATATAAATAGTCTCCCTTCTTTCTTCTACTTCTTTGCTTCCCTAGCTACCTTCAAGACTAGGTTGAGCCCTACCTTCTGCAAGAGGCTTTTCTATGTCCTCCCTACTACTAGTTACTTCCCTTTTAGAATACCCCTTATTCACACTGTTTCTATTATATGTACAAAGGCTTTGTTGTTGTTGTTGTGTTGTTTTTGTGTATAGTCTTCCCCATTTGAATGTGAGTTTCCTGAGAGAAAGGTTTGTGATTTTGCTTTTCCTTATATCCCCAAACTCAATAGAGTGCCTAAAACATAGTAGATACTTAATAAATAATTTGGTTTTTGACTGATTGGTTGCCATAATATCATTTATAAACAAGAGTATGCTGAGGACTTCAACATCCACAGGTAATTCCTTTTCCACTAGGCTTTTCTCCATCACAATTAAAAATACTTCTGGAAAGTACGTCTTCCTGTTTCATGTTTCTCTGTTTATTTCTGAGTTATTGAAAAGTATAATTTCTGTTGTTACATCTCCCAAGGAATTTTCAATGATCTTTCTATAAAGATGGAAGATATTGTAAATGTTTTTTCATAATCAGTAATCTATATTCAATAGGGTTTTCTACCCTCTTCATCTTTCAGCAAGTTTTGAAATGGTAGAAAGAGATGGTCCAGTGTTGAATATATTTTGTAAAAGCAACCTACTAATGCCTTCATTGAGGATCCTCTTAACTTAAGCGTCAATTATTCTCACAAAGATTTAGTGTAGTTGAGAAATTTGGTGATGCTGATGTTTTCTCAGTCATCTTTCTTGGGAAATCAATTAGATCTGACATTTATTCCCGCCCTTTAGTAATTTCTTCTACTTTACATACCTTGTAAGTTAATCTTTCAGTGACCTCACAACTGTAATATCTCCAGCAAGGATTTCTACTAAACATATTTGATTTAATTTGACTGATTTCCTCACTTTTATTTTCTTTAGTGCCAATTTTATTTCCTTTCTAAGCCTTTTTAGTGGGGTCATAGTGGGATATTTCCATTATCTTTAATGCAGAAAAGGGAGTGTTATAATTTTTGCAAATCTTGCAATTTTTCCTTTTGTTTTTAGTCCTTTTTACCATTTTTATTCTTAAATACCTAAGGATTACTTTGGGTGGCTACTTTGCCACACAAATGATTTTCTTCTCCACTTCTCCACTTTCTGAGATGATAATGATCTTAATAACCTATCATCCTTCTTAAGATTTTAAAAATGAGTTTGTGTCCTAATTTGGTGTTACCTTTGACGGGTATCTCTTTATTTTTCAAGTAAGTCAAATGTTTACTGATTAACAGGCTTTCTGAACATTTTTCGTCTTTTTATTGTGGCAATTGTTTTATATTGGTATAACTTCTGGATAATATTATAGTCGATGTCAATGTAATTTCTGTTGCTGTTTTCATTTTTAATTTTCAATAGCTTGTTTAAATCAAATATTTTAAATTATATGCCAGATATTTCCCCCCTTATTACTCTTTTTTGTTTGTTTATTATAACTTCTGGTCTTAGCTCTGATGAATTGATGGTTTGACTGTGCACAGATTGCTGATTCACAGATAACTGTAGTGATACCCATAATATTTTCACTCATTTGTGGTTAATAAGCTACGGCTTGAATGTATTTTTTTTCCATTAAGATTTCATCCTTTCCCCCACCTCTTCCTTTGTGTTTCCAGTTTATTGCCTCCTGTTTCCTGAAAATTCAAAGAATTTAAGATTTGGAAGGGATCTCATTTGTAATTTTATAGTTAATCCTGTCTCCATATTTTTATTCAATTTACTTTTACAATATATTATCCTCTGACGGTTATGAAATGAGATGTATTGTTTTCAAGAATTGTGTGCTAAAATGATTTAGTTACATATACACAATTTAGTTATATATTCACAATTCATACATAATTGTTAAAGCTGTTTACTTAAAAGTCTCTATTTGGGGACCTGTCTAGATAGATTTTTTTGACTGATTGGTTGTCATAATATCATTTATAAACAAGAGTATGCTGAGGACGTCAACATCCGCAGGCAATTCCTTTTTCACTAGGGTTTTCTCCATCACAATAAAAAATATTTCTGGAAAGCACATCTTCCTGTTTCATGCTTCTCTGATTATTTCTGAGTTATTGAAAAGTATAGATATATCTAGATAGCATATACTCAAAAGGAATAGTACTTTGCTTCTTTTCCCCATTGCAATCCACAAGGCTCCCTTTACTTTTGCCCAACCCCAATTACCTATCTCAGGTAGTAAGCAATGTACTCACAGGCTTATTGATTTGTAGAATTAGAACTGCAAAGGCACTCAATCATTACCTAATTCCTACTCCCTTATTTTTATGGTAGAAAATATTGAAACTTTTAGAGGCTGATTTTTTCAAAATCATACAGGTGATAGAAAACAGATTTTGATTTTGTGGGTCAAGCTCCTCTCCCATACTATGGCTTATGAGTTCCCATTAGTATGTCTTTAAATTTTTAATTAGGTTTATTTTCAGCAGGAAAAATGTATAATAATGCACAAGTATCCTGTTCCATTATTTACATTTACCATAGTATGCATTTGATTCATAACAAAAACATTTTAAATTATGTAACCAGGTAAATAAAATAACTAAAACATATCTCCTTCTTCCCTACTCCCACAAACCTTGAATTGCTTTATCACAAATACAAACAGTTCATGGGAATAATGGACTTCTGTAGGAATTATATGTAAGATCGCCCTATATGAGGAATGTATGGTCATCATTATAGAGGGAATGTCCATGGAGAACATCTATCAGTAGGGCACATATCTAATGGGATATATTGCATCTCCAACCTTGGATGTTTTCTGATGGATCTCTGATTGGTGACTAGACTGACTCGATCTTATTTTTGCCAAGCATTGCTCTCTGTAACTTACCAACTCTAACCTTTTTCTGTTTTACCTAAAATCCTGAAACATTTACTAAGGATGCTCTGATTACAGCTCTTTAACCAACTCTTCTGGCTATCTCCATCATCCAGAGGCATGTATAATATTGTTTGAAAAGTCTCTCTTCTGCAGAAAAGGGAATAATTCTTTCAGTAGAATGAGTAGCTAAATGATTGAATGAAAAAATATTATTCATTTACTTTTTGCAAAGCAGTGAGGATACAAATAGATAAGCCATGAAACTTTCTTCAGCTCTCTCAGTCAATGGCAACAAAGTTGTTTTCTTCCCTGTTACACTCTTCCCAAAAGATTTGGACACTTTGGCTGCAATCATGTTTACCCTTTAACATTGATAACTGCCCTTTTGAGGTCAGTTTAATTGAACTGAATGCAACTGACTCATTCTCCATGTCTTCCCAGAGTCTCAGAACTCGGCTTATCAATCACTTCCTCTGTTCTTCCTCTCCACCCATTCTAAAATAGAAAAAGAAAAAGATTGAACATGGAAAAATTTCAACCTCAGGTCAATGGCCCTTCTGTAGTATAGCAATAGTGACATACTAGAGAAGTCTATCAGATTGTTGACTTTTAGCCCACTTTTCTCAGTGTCCCCACTGCAGCCTGGTCATTTTCTCTGACCCCTCTTCCCTATAACTCAGATTTTTCTTTAAGGAAGACAAGTGTTTCTATGAAAATGGTCTGAATCAACTTGCGAATATTTCAACAGATGAGCATTTCAGGTGGTCCATCCAACTCTAAATCATAGCTTCTATATGGTCTGCATTCTTTACTGCTTAGGTTTTTTTTTTTTTTTTTTTTTTTTTTTTTTTTTTTTTTTTTTTTTTTTTTTTTTTTTTTTGTGATTGGACAGGGAGGTCAAACTGTTTTGAGTGATTATAGTTCTCATTCAGGAAGATCTCACCCTAATATTCAAGTGAGAAGAATTGGTACTTTCTGCACAATGTTATTCATAAAGAGGTGAATCTATAGAATCTCACTGTTAATGGATAATCCTTCATATAAGCTCTACAGATGAATTGCCTCCATAAGAGTGAACACTTTTGGTCAGCATATGCTTTTCTGTTTATATTTTGCTCAGTGTTAAGGATCAGAAAATCATTAACAAAATTATCCCTGTTATCTTTTGAAGAACTTTGTATGACTTTGACAAATGTGTAAAGACATTTTGTCAAAGGAAGGCCTTTTAGACTGCAAGTGGTTAATGAGTTGGATCCATTACTGAAAGCAAACTGGATTGCCTTTGAGAAATCATAAAGGGGCCTCAAATTTCTCCCTAAAACACAAGGCCTTTGAACAGCAATATTCTTTCAGTGTGGTTTTATGGTTGTGAGACATGAAACGTTTTAGCTTCTGAAAAATCAAAATTGAAAATAATTGACAACAATCCAGAGAATAATGGAAAGTATATGTTGGGTGTGACCAAGATATAATTTAAATAGGGGATTGAAAAGGAGAAGTAGAATAAATTATATCATCATATAAAAATGTAGGGTCATGAGGAGACACTAAGGAATAATCAATGGACAGTCTATGTACATTCTATGAATATCCTCTCATAGTCAAGAGAAATTGATGGGGGTATCCTACACATTGGGTGGACCCCTGTATCTAGAAAACTTAAGGAAGAACATAAACAAGAATCACACAGGATGGGCAGTCATGATTGGGTTGTAAGTCTCACGTTTAGATTAAAAAAAAATCTGCAGAGATCCATTTGAAAATGATAGAATTCATTATACACTAATAAAAGCATATGAGGTTCATTTGGAGAGTTTCCTATGAAACTAATAAAAAATGTGATAATAAATGCATAGAAAAACACTTATTAAGCATATAGAATGTGTTCAAGATAAAAATAAAAAAGCAAAATAATTCATGTTCTCAAATGCTGATGGGGAGAAAATGAATAGAGGGAATATTAGTTACATGTCAGATTGAAAGGCTGAGTGTTCTTTAGGGTACAATAGCAAAGCAGATGGTAATATGTCTTCTTTAATGTCATTTCCATTCATAAAACAATATGCATCTCTGATGTCAAACCATTTGACAATGCCAAAGACTTTGATGATAAGAACTGTCTTTTATGGGTCTCCAGTTACTATGACTGCTAAGGAAGCAGGGGCTGTAACATCTGGAGAGGCAGTTGCTAAGTCCTATCTCCACAGTGTTTGTTTCTCAGGATGATGTCTATAGGCATGGGCTGGAAGAAGCACCAGTGATTTAGGGATGCTATTATTCCTGGAGTTCTTAGGCTGCCCACGGGCAGGTGTTGCTGGTGACAAGGATCCAGGCCCCATATCCACTAGAACTGCTCTCTTGTATGATGGCTTTATGGGTCATGTATGCCAGATTGGAAGCTGGTGACAATTTCTGAAAGAACGTTTACCTGTGTCCATAATTTAGCAGCATGGCAGAATATCAAAACTACTTGGACCCAAATCCTGGCTCTTATATTTGCTATCTTTGTGACTATGGGCAAATTCTTTAATCACTCTGTGTTTTGCTTTTTTCATCTGTAAAATGAAACAATACAATTTGATGCAGAATAAAGAAAGATTTTTTTAAAAAAACTATAGATATTCAAAAATGAATGGGGTTATCAAAATAAGCAATGAGTTATCAGTCATTACAGTACTTCATGTTGAAGTCAGATGACCCCTTGCTGAAGGTGTTCTAGATGGAATTCATGTTTTGAATAGTAGTTTGACTGAATGATCTTTAAGTTTTCTTCAAGCTCTATAATCAATAACATAATTCTATGATTCTTATAGCTACTAAGAGACTTAGGAAGGTTTTCAGTATCATTCCATGTCAGTTGGGAATGGTTCAAAAATTCTGAATACTTCACTTCAAGCTCTGTTTATTCTCTTTCTCTCTGTTCCCCAACCTCAAATCAACACATTCTGAAAATCTGGTTTGTGAATATAAGGAATTCTCAAACCCACATATCCTGTTTCCTTTAATTAAGGAAAGTTATATCTAGATATTATGTTTTTTCCTAAACTTTAGGTTCTTTAATACCTAGTCTTAACTACTATAATTATTTGATTTGCATTAATTTACTCCACGTCCTGTGGTATTTGCTTTATGTCATATAGTAATGCCACCAAATGTTTCATTTTATGGATATACTGAAAAGTAGCATTAAAAACATTCACTAACAAAATGTGAAATACGAACACTTTACCCCTTACCACTTAAAAATCTTAGAATCAAGAATTCTATAATCAAAGTAGGCATTAGAGCATCAATGATCTAAGATTTTTAAAAATCTGGAATATAAACTTTGTCAATAATAACTATAGAAAGCAATTACAAAACCTAAGTCCATATACACACACAATAGACCTGAATTTTTCTCTTCTCAAATAATGAAGGTACAGCATTTCTTGTAGCCATGAAAATTGAAACCAGATCTAAATCACATAGTATAGAATAAAAAAAATTTGTGAACTCTTGAAGTAATTACAGAACCTCAAAGATCTCCAAAAGGGACCTCAGAGGCTATCTATTCCATCCCATACTTGCTCCAGAATTCCCTCTACAACATATCTGTTAAGTGGCTAGCTTTAGCTTTGAGACTTCTAGTGTGGAAGAACTCACCACTTCCTGAGCCTGCCATCCCATTCAATTTTTTTTGAAAGCTTTTTCTTTTTCTTTTTATTGTTTATAAATTTTTTGACAGTATATATGCATGAGTGATTTTTTTATAACATTATCCCTTGTATTCATTTTTCCACATTATCCCCTCCCTCCCTCGACTCCCTCCCCTTGATGACAGGCAATCCCATACATTTTACATGTGTTACAATATAACCTAGATACAATCTATGTGTGTAAATACCATTTTCTTGTTGCACATTAAGTATTAGATTCCGAAGGTATAAGTAACCTGGGTGGATAGACAGTAATGCTAACAATTTACATTCACTTCCCAGTGTTCCTTCTCTGGGTGTAGTTATTTCTGTCCATCATTGATCAACTGGAAGTGAGTTGGATCTTCTTTATGTTGAAGATATCCACTTCCATCAGAATACATCTTCATACAATATTGAAGTGTACAGCGATCTTCTGGTTCTATTCATTTCACTCAGCATCAGTTCATGTAAATCTCTTCAAACCTCTCTGTATTTCTCCTGTTGGTCATTTCTTACAGAACAATAATATTCTATAACCTTCATATGCCATAATTTACCCAACCATTCTCCAATTGATGGACATCCATTCATCTTCCAGTTTTTAGCCACTACAAAAAGAGCTACCACAAACATTTTGGCACATACAGGTCCCTTTCCCCTCCTCAGTATTTCTTTGGGATATAAGCCCAATAGCAGCAATGCTGGATCAAAGGGTATGCACAGTTTGATAACTTTTTGGGCATAGTTCCAAATTGCTCTCCAGAAATCCCATTCAAGTTTTGAGAAGTTGTAATTGTTAGTAAGTTTTTCCTTATATGAAGTTGAAATATGTCTCTTTTCTACTTCTACTAGTCAAATTGCATTGTAGGTCAAGAACAAGTTTAATATTTTTTCCAACAGATAATCATGCAAATGTTTTTGAAGATAGTTATCATGCCCTCGCTAAGTCTTCACTTAGTAAAAGTGAAATATTAGTACAGCATGATTTTGATGTTCTTCATCATTATTACTGCCCTTTACAATAACTGGGTGTCTTAAAATTGAAAACAATACTCCACATATAGTCTAATCAGAGGAGTTCAGGGGGACTAACAGCTCCTTTACCCTGTGCAGTTTAAGATCTTATTAGCTTTTTGTTTGTAAATATTTGTTTGTTTCTTGAATTAAATTGTGGGTTTCATCAATACTATGTTCTGGAATTTTGTTAGAAATTTAATTCAAATTCATTGGACTAAGTTTTCAAGTTTTATTATCTTTCCTTGTGAAAAAATAATAATATTTATCTCTTTCCAATCTTATAGCACCTCACCTATTCTTCAGAATCTTTACAAGATTATTGACAATGGCTCAGTACTTATTGATGGTCGTTCCTTCAGTAATATGGGATCTAGTTCATAAGGACGCACTAACTTGAATTTATTAAAGGCAGTTATTCTCTTACTATATCATCTTAATTATTTTGGATTTCCATTCTTCATTAGCACTTTCCCCCCATTTTCCAATTCAAAGATTTTTCTCTTTGGCAGAAAACATATGCAAAAGTTAAATAGTTCTGCATTTTGCAGAACTATTATCTATTATCATTCTCTCAAATGTAGACCCAACCATTCTATAATTTCCCATCAAATATAGCTTTAAAATTTACTTAATTCTAAATATAAACTTGCCTTTGTAGATCCATTAACAACTAGATTAATATTTATAATGAAGACATAGAATTATCAGATGCAACTAAAATTGAAGGGCTTTTTTTTTTCCTGTGAATCCATGTGTAGAATCTCCCAAAATGGCCCTCTATTTGATTTCATACAACCTTTGAAACAATAACTGCTTTGGTCAATGTTGTAGTAGCTCAGATGTAGAATTTTTATCTTAGTGAAATATTTTTATCATTCAGCTGAGAGCATCTATTTATTTTAGAAATGGAACAATTGAGCTATGGACTGAGGTTACTCAGGCAATCAACACTTCAAAGAGAAATATGTAATTGATCATAGCACTTTTAAGTTTACAGCCTAGATGACATGAGTATGACTGCTAATATTTAACTCTAAAATAGCTGACTGAATTATCTCACCATTTTTCATATCTTTGTCTCTTTCTTACTCATCAACTTTCTTAGCCTTGAACTTCTTCCTTTCCTTCAGTAATTTATGACACCGGAGAAATCATTTATAAATTTGAGCTTCATTTTTCTCACATGTAGAATGGGCTTTATAACAGTATGGACATTATAGAGTATTGTGAGGAATAAATGATATAGTGTACGTAACATGTTTCGCAAACCTTAATTTGCTATATAAATTTAGCTATGAGTGTATTATTTTTATTTCTTTCTTTTCACTTAATCAGTTAATCAAAAGCATTTATTAAGTAGTTATTAAGTACCAAGCACTATTCTAAGCACTATAGAAACAATCCTTGCTTTCAAGCTTTTCTCTATGTGTATCTCTTTATCCTTTTTTGCATTTTTTCCTCTCCAACTACACTCCCACTTCCTCTTCTTGTTTCCCTTTCCCCCCACTTTTTCTTACTCTTTGTTATACTCCACTAATTGAATATAAAATGTAATAATTGAAGCATATTTTAATTTAAAAATCAAATGAATTGAATGTTTTATGTCTATCCAGGGCCCAGTGAGGTGGGGGAGAGAGAAGCTAAATTGTTACTTTTTCTATGTGGATTTTAATTTAATTTTTCCCCCTGTGGTTCAGTGGCTAGAAAGTGAGAAATAAAAATCATATCTCTACTATAAATCTTAAGCCTTATTTTTCATCATTTTCTTTTTTTGATTATAACTACTGAAAAGACAAGTAAACTCCCAGGCTATATAATAGTTAATAGGATTACATGCAGATTAACACTCAAAAAAGATTTTTGAGATGAGAGAGAAATATTTTTTATGACTTGGAGCTGAATCATGGAATATTAGAGCAGGAAGGGAAAGGAGACATTTTTTATCAATCACAGAATCATAGGATCTCTGATAAAACTTCAGAGATCATTTAATCCAACCCACATCTGAAAAGGAATTGATATTTCTTGGTATTTCGAGCTCAAATATAGGAGTTCACATTTATCATCTTTATTAAATATGCGCTTATTAGGCTTGGCAAGTTATGCAGTTTAATTAATTCAAGAAATAACCCCCTGCTATGAGCAAGGTATTATGGCAGGCCTTTGGAGGAAAAAGATAAAATGAAAACCAGTACTTATCTTCAAAAAAAGTATATAGTTTGGCAGGGGATACAGCATATAAAATAAGTAAATGCAAGATAATTTGAAGAAAGAGAGAGAGCTCACAACTGGATCAGGGAAAGTTTTTTGCTTTTTATTTTATTTTTTTCAGTTATTAGCATTATTTTTCTTCTACATTTTTTTCTAAATCCCCACCCCCAATCAAAAAGAAAAATAAAATTCTTGTAACAAACATGGATAAGCAAGCAAAAAAAAAATTCCCAAATTGATCATTCCATAAAATGGGTATCTCATTCTGCAGATTTAGTCCATCATCTCTTTGTTAAGAGGCAGATAGCATTCTTCACCAGCACTCCTCTGGAATCATGTTTGAAAATTATATTGATCAGAGTTCTTAAGTCTTTCAAAAATGTTTGTCTTCAATGTTATTGTTATAGTATAAATTTTTCTCCTGGTTCTGCTCACTCTTCCCTGCACCAATTCACTCAAGTCTTTCCAAAGTTCCTTGAAACTTTTTCATCATTTTTTATGGCATAATTATATTTCATTATGTTAATATGCCATAATTTGTTCTCCCATTCCCTAGTTGGTGTCTTCTTAATTTCCAATTCTTCACTTCTACAAAAAGAGATGCTATGATAAATGTGGAAATATGTTTATAATGATTGCACAAGTTTAACCTATATTGGATTACTTGCTGTCTAGGGGAGGGGGAGGAAGGAAGGAAGAGAACTTTGGAACACAAAGTTTTACAAGGGTTAATGTGGAAAACTATTTTCACATGTATTTTGAAATTAAAAAGCTATTGTCAAAAAAAGATGCTATGCATATTTCTGTACATACATATATTCTTTTCATCTTTCTTTTGATCTTCTTGGAACATAGGCCAAGTAGTGGTAACAATATTAATAATAATAAAATCTAGCGTCCATATGATGCATTAAGATTTGCAAAACACTTTAGATATGTTATCTCATTTGAGCCTCACAACAACCCTATTATTTTGTCCATTTTAGAAATAAGGGAACTGAAATGCAAAGAAGTTGAGTGACTTGCCCAAGATCATGCAAGCTAAGTGTCTGAGGCAGAATTTGAACTCACATGCTCCTCATTCCAACTCTAGCATTCTGTCCACTACCTCAGTGCCTCTGAGGTCAAGGAGCTATATTTTGTTGGTTGTCTAGATTTAAGAAAGCAATGGAGAAAATATTAACAGTTCAGATCAAACTTCTTGTTATTTTGCCAAGCATATCATCCATATCTTTGCAAAAGTAATTGATAAAAATGTTGAATGGCACAGGGCTAAAGACAGATACCTGGGGAGCTCCACTAATGACCTCATTTCAGATTGACCCGACTCATTAAGTATGTATTCCTTGGATTTAGAAATTCAAGTTGTCCGTAATCTGGTACACATGTATAATTTGATAACTTTGGGGGCATGGTTGAAAATAAAAGTTCTTTATAGAAGTTGGTACTTGAGCACATCTTTTAATGAAACTGAGGGTTCTAACCAGTAGACAAAAGGAATGAGTGCATTCTAGACATGAAGAATAACTTTTTTTGAAATTATTGACAAAGAAAATAAAATATTGATTTGCCAGAATAGCAAAGTCAATTTTGCTGGAAGAATATTTTTATCTATTTTGCATCTCACCATTTTGTCTATAAAGATAGCACAAGAGGTTTCATCAATTACTTAGCTGAAATCTGGTCATAACTATATACTCTGATCTGTCCTAACTATAATCTAGTAGCCTTACCCAAAATGAGGTTAATTTATGTATTTGAAAACAACATATTGGCCCACTAAGAATATTCAGTTGTTCAGATTTTTTGATTCAATAATCATTTATTGGCTGGCATGACTGGATGACTATTATTGATGGAGCTAGGCTGGAGCTCATGATCATCCCTTCCTTTTTAAAGGTTAATAAAATTTCCTTTTAGTACCACTTTTTAGAATTTTGCTAAAAATTGAAGACAACTTCATAATCCATTTTTAGAAAAAATTAAACAATTTTTATACTTCTTCAACCCTGCAGTGTTTTATGTTTTATAATTTCATATTTCAAAAATTTTGTAATATTTTACAATATTTCTGCATTTGATGACAGTGACTTAGCAAAAACAGTCACTAGTTTTGTTTTGTTTTATTTTTAATAATGTCTTCTTCTTAATCTTGAGTTTCAACTCCTAACTAGTATTCAATTCTATGAATCACCAACATTCTTTAATTCCTTAAGAGTTCATATTTTTAAATAGGAATGCCCTACTGATTAATCAGCTAAATTAAAACATGACTTTAGGCCAAAACCCAAAACAAAACAAAAACCCCAACACCTTATGGAAGAAGTGAGTGCTTTAGAAAAAAATAATGAAATTGGAAATATGCTGGGAGGATGGGGAAGTATGGTGGATGATATGAGAGTAGAAAGAGACTAAGATGTGCACGGAATATATGGGAGTCTGGAAAGACAGAGAGTGGACATAACTTCAGGATCTTAGAAGTTAAAGGTAGACAAATTCAATACATCAAATAAACATTAGATGTCACCTGCTGATTTTTTGATTAAGGAAACTGAGACCCAGAGAAATCAGTGACTTTACCAAGATTACACAGGAGCAAAATCAGGATCAAATATAGATCCTCTGAGTATTCATGGAGTGCTTTTTGTTACCTGTGTGATAGTAGGTTGAGGCATGGTACTCCCGATGCCTTCTACCTCCAGCTCCAGTAGTTATAGCATGAGGAGGTTGTTTTGCTTATATATCTACTTCCTCTTCAGGCTTATCCAATTGGGAGTTTTCTATTCAGTAAATCCACTAAATATTAGTCATGTGCCTGGTATTATTTCTTTTCCTACTTAGGTACAGTAATGCTCCATTTATTACAAAGTCATACTCCTAGCAACTTCAGTTACCTAAAAATCACAGCAGGGAACTAACTGGGAAAAAGTCCAATGTTCTATAGCTCATATAGTCGACTCCACAGGGGAGGAGTTCAGAGCCTACTGACTTAAAGATACATAAATGAAGGTCACTGATTTAACAAACTCATTTATCTGTTTTGCCCTTTAGAGTTAACTAGGTGACTAGGACAGCAGATTAGAAACAGCAGGGTGATGGGACAGGATTGGTTAGTGAGACTACTTGAAACTGAAACATTGCGAAAGATAACAAGACACAGCAGGGGAGGAAATAAAACCACCAACTGCAGCCTGGGACTATTTAGTTTAGGGTTAAACAGCTCTAAATCAATCTCTCAATACACATTTATTAAGCTCCTAATATGTATCAGAAATTGTTCTTAAACACCAGGGATACAAAGTTGAAACTATTCTTGCCTTATAGGAGCTTACAATCTATATCAGAAAATATATATACATACACACAACTTGTTTTTTCTTCATACATATCAGTACTTTTTTTTTAAATTGAAAGTTTGTAGCCAATCCTGGAGTATGCAAGTCTATTAACCCCCCCCCCCTTTTTTTTTTCAACAATATATGATCCCATTGTGTCTCTGTGTCACATTTTGGTAATTTTTGCAACATTTAATTTTTTTTCATTATTATTATATTTGTTATGGTGATTTGTGATCAGAAATCTCTGGCTACTATTGTAATTGTTTTGGAATGCCAAGAATGGAGCTTATATGAACCAGTGAGCTTAACTGATTAATGTTGTGACTGCTCCACTGACCACTGCTTCCTTTGCATTCCCACTGCCCCTTCTTCAGCCTCCCTATTCCTTGAGATACAAAAATTACTAAAATTAGGTCAATTAATAACCCTACAATGCTTCTATGTGTTCAAGTAAAAGAAAAAGTTAGTTGATGCAGTAAATTTCATTCTCATTTTAGGAAATTGCCATAACTATCCCTCCTTATAGCAAGCAACTACAGCCTAGATCAGTTAGAAGCCTTTAACATTGAGACAAGAACCTCCACCAGCAAAAAGATTCAGACTTGTTCAGATGATGGTTGGCATTTTTGAGCAATAAAGTATTTTAAAAATTAGAGTATGTACATTGGCTTTTTAAAACATAATACCCCTGCACACTTAATAGACTATAATATGCAAGAAGCTTAACTTTTATATGCACCAGGAAACAAAAAAATTTATGTGACTTGCTTTATTGCAATGGTCTGCTATCAAATGCATAAAATCAATGAGGTTATGATATACACACATCTATATATACATATGTGCATATGTGTATCTATCTACATAATATATGCATATGTGCATGAGTATGTGTTTGTATAAACCCGCAAAGCAGATATGGGGTAACCATGGAGAGGAAATTTCAAAAGAAAACCTAAGTCAGGTCTTTCCTCAGAGAGCCTTTGTGAGGATAAAAGGGAACAATCTCTATAAAGTGCTTGATAGACTTGATGTCATCTGAGAAGCCGCCCCTGGCAGTGAATAGAGATCTGATTGTGGAGTCAAGAAAATTTTGGTTTGAGTCCAGCCTCTGCCACACAGAGACCATGTGACCAAGCACAAACCATTGAACTTCTCATTGTTCTCTAGCAACTTCTACAAAGGAGTTGCTGATCTGTGTTTGTGGCAAGAGCTTCTGTACCATAGAGTTCTCCACATGGATGAAATTACAGATCCAGACAGACAAATAGAAGAAAAGAGGGAAAAGATAGCTATTGTTATTATTAAAAAGTTAAATTATAAAAAGTATTTAATAAAATGTATCATGCAGTACATTTTTTAAGATTCCTGTAATTTTTTTTTTAAATAGGCCTTTAAAAAAAGACATAAGTTTTAAGTTAAGTGACTTGATGAAGGTTACATAGCTAATTTGTTTCAAAGCTAGGTTTCCTGACTCCCACTCCAATATTTTTCTGGCTACACTAAATTGGAAAATTTACTCATGGAAAAGACTTATTCCCCACTGATGCCAGATAAATGAGGCATTGTTATTTATTTTTATTGTGTAACTCAGATGAAGATAACCCAAAAGGAAAAATCCATCTTAAAAAAGTTCTGAAAGAATATCCTCTAACTAATAATTTATTCCCTATCTCTTTGAATTCTCTTACCAGTTAACCATAGTCAATTCAACCTCATCTTTTCTTAGGTTCTTGGTGTGACTCCAGCTCATGCATATTTATAGTCTCTACCTCATTAACAGTCTCCTGAGCTTATTCTGTGTCATTTAGAGTGCAGTGGGACATGTAGAAATCTCAGTTAAAACAATAGCTATTATCTTTTCATCTACTCTAACATTTTGCTAAATGTCCAATAGCCTTCAAGTTGGTCCCATAAGTCAGATTTTTCACTTTGTCTACCAAGTTTAATGCCAAGGATAGCAAATCTAATGAACATAGGCTTATCTTTTTAAAAATTGACAACAACCATAGAGGACCATAGCACATTTTAGTAGCATTCATCAATGTAATTTTTCTTTGCCCCCAAGGACTTAAATGCTAGCAACACTATTATTACTGCTTATACCTCACTAATATACTGTCTGCACCATTTCCCTATGGTTAACACATTATCACTCCTTAATCTGCATATTCCAGTGATAGTGACTGCTAAAGGAAAAATCCCTCTCTTCAATTGATTACAAGATGGTAATTCAGGTTGTCTAAACAATTCTCTAGCTCAGAATTCACACCTTTTAGTTCAGGCCTTTGAAAGGAGTTTGCACCTTTAAGAGGAGCAAGTTCATTGGTTGAAGTATTTTGCACAGGCCCCTGAGTTCTCAAGAGCCCATTTTCTGGGAGGATAAAAGAAGACAACATTAGGCCTGGAGAAGCAGTCTGGATTGGGGAAGGACAAGAGCTGGAGGAGAATCAGAGCCAGGATTCAAGAAGAAGAGGATTTGAGATTCTACCTTCGCTCTGGCTGGAGGCTCCAGAAGCTTCCCAAGAAACCTGCTCACAGAGGAAAAGATTTTACAGAAAAGAGATCTCCTCCCAGAGAAGGATTATAACTCAGAGAGGACAGGACCATTACATTTTGGCGCCTAACATGGGGCAAGGACTTATTCTGAGCTCTTCAGGGGAGCTAGCCCGGACCTTCACATAACCTAGCATCCTTTATCAAACTTCAGAATATTCCTTGCTCCCCATTGCCACTTCCATAATTTACCTCTGTTCTCACCAGTCAGCAACTTTTCATTCTTTGAGATTCATGGAGTCCAAATTTGTCTCTTAATTCAGATTCAAATTCAGATTTCATTATTTACCAATTCTTAAAACATCATCCCTTTTTTTCCCAATATGTTCAGTGCCTATTTCACAGTTTTCCTCTGCACCCCAACTCCTGATCTCATATAAAGGATTGTAACAAACTTGTTGATATTCCCTCACATATTCTAGTTTTCTGTCTCCTTAACCTATTCCTTTTACATGACCTACTCCCTTACTCCTCAACTATACACATAGAAATAACCTTGATTATAACTATTAAATATTCTACTTCCATAGTTGAGAATTGAAATTCCTTTATCCTTTCAAAGTCTTTGATCTTTGTATGTATCTCTATTCCTTATTTCTCTTAACCCTAATACTCTTAACACTGTTTTGTTCAGCACTTCCAACTCTCAGGACTTTCTCAACCTATTATACTGGCCTTCTTTCCCAATATCAATCCATGGGTGAATCATTTTAACTCCATACCATTCTCTAATCTTGAACCCTTATTCTCATGTTCTATTAGTATCATCCCTTTTCAAACCTCAACCCTATATAATTCCAACCATCTGCTTATTGAAAAGAACTAGAGGAAATTATGAAACCCAAGATGACTGAATCCATTGCAAATTTCATATTACCCAATTTCAGCTAGGCTTTCACTGCAGCTAAGCAATCTTAATACTCTTCCTTAATCTATTTTGTATCTTATTCACCACAGTGGCTGTTCTAAACCTTTCCTTCTCTCCTCAAAGTTCTCAAAGAACCATTCCTATCCCACATTTTCAATCACCTGAGGTCTTTGATTTATACTTCATATGGACACACTTGAAGCCATTCACTAAGGGATTCTATTTCTCACTTTCTCCTTATCTCACATACCTCTGACACCATCCCTCATTATACCCTTTTTTCAATCTCTGATGAAAAGGAGACTATTCTTGCTAATGCAATGCATTTTATGTACACCCTTGATTCTATCTTTTTCTTGTCTTTTACAGCATATTATCTACCAGTGTCATTATCATCACACTTTTAATTTTCATTCTCCTCTTTTACACTGGTTCTTTATTTGCTGCCTACAAACATGTTTATCTTCCTCATCCTTAAAAATATTCCCCCCCTAGTGAAAGAGGAGAAAAATTAGAACAAAAGGTTTGGCAATTGTCAATGTTGTAAAATTACCCATGCATATATCTGGTAAATAAAAACTATTAAAATAAAAAAAATTCCCCCCTAGATCCTACTATGCCAGTTAATAATTGGCTTAAATCTCTTTTCCCCAACTCTGATAAACTCCCTGAAAAGCTGCATGTTCTTGATGTTTCTCTACCTTCTAAACTATCTACAATCTGGTTTCGGGCCTTGTTACTCAACTGAAACATTTCTCCATTTCTAAAGCAAAAGTTAGGAAAATAAAATGATAAAGATATTAGTATTGTAAGAATTTTAAATCTTGCTGATTTAATTACCATGTTTAATGACCTTTTCACAAATGCATTTTAACATAATTGGTTTCTTTGGTAATCCTTCAAATTTTTTTACATTTAAAAACATTATTGTTAGAAGGGGTTGTAGGAATCACTATGCTACCAAAGGGATCCATAACATAAAAAGATTGAGATTTCTGTTTTTGAATCAAATATAAACTCAACAGTCATTTAAAATTTTTCATGGAAGGAGGACAGAGCCAACATGGCAGAGAGTAGACAGCTCTTTATCTGAGCTCTTATTAGTGTTCCTCAGATCCATACCAGATCAAGTCTCTGAACTGGTTTTGGAGTGACAGAACCCACAATTTGGAATATAATAAATTTTCAACAGAAGATATTTTGGAAGAACTTTAGAAAAGATCTGTTTCATTCGGGCATGGGGGAGGTGACCAAGTGCAGGCAAAATGCAAGTTCCCAGAATGATGTGGTGTCCACATGCTGGGGAATCTACTGGATAGCTCTTAGCCAAAAAACAGCAGTGTTGGCTACTCTGTTCTGGTTGGAAGCTGGTGGATCAGCAAACTAACTAGGAAATATCCAAAATACAAAAGGCAAATAGTGAGCCCTTGAACCCCAGAATAATGCAGATCTTGACCATGCCCACCTAGCACCAGAAGGAAATCAGCAGTACTGGCCCAGAATGGTCTAAAACCACTGTTGTCTGTAGAGGAAGCTAAAGACTATCTCTCACTTTTGCCCTAAGAGCAAACTTCAACTTTTAAAAAATGAACAAAAAAGCAAAAAAGAACTGATCATAAATAGTTATTATGAATACAAGGAAAAACAGACCTCAAACTCTGAGGATACTAAAGGAAAATCATGATGTGCCTGATTAAGTGCCAAAATATGAGTTGGTCTCCATCTCACAAAGCTCTCTTGGAAGAATTAAAAAAAATTTAAAAGAGAGAAGAAAAATGGGGAAAGGAAATGAGAACTTAGCAAGAGAGTTTGGAAAGAGAAACACAGAAATCATTAAAAGAAAACTCCTTAAAAACTGATTTAGTGAAATATAAAAAAATCATATAACTCTTTACCAAATAGATTTGATGAAATGGAAAAAGCATATAAGTCCCTACAAAATATATTTGATGAAGTGGGAAAAGCATATAACTCCTTACAAAATACATTTGAAAAAGACACCAATTTGTTGAAAAACAGAATTTGTGAAATAGAAAAAAAAAATCCAATGAACAAAACACCTCATTTCAAAGTTCAATTGGCCAAATGCAAAAGGAGATAAAAAAGTTAATTGAAGAAAATAATTCACTAAAAATTAGAATTGAACAAATGGATGTGAATGACTCAATAAGACTTAAAGAAAAAAAAATTGAAGATAATATGAAATACCTCATTGGAAAAATAACTGACCTGGAAAATAGATCCAGGAGAGATAACCTAAAAATTACTGGATTTTCTGAAAACCATGATGAAAAAAGAGCCTAGATATCATCTGTCAGGAAATCATCAAGGAAAAGTGCTCTGATGTCCCAGAACCAGAGAGTAAAATAGCCATTGAAAGAATTCACAGATCACCTCCTGAAAGAGACCCCAAAATTAAAACTTTAAGAAATATCATAGCTAAATTTCAGAATTATCAGATCAATCAGAAAACATTGTAAGCAACCAGAAAGAAACAATTAAAATATCAAGGAACCATAATAAAGATTACCCAGGACCTCACAGCTTTCACTTTAAAGGATCGTAAGGCCTGGAATCTGATATTCCAAAAATCAAATGAACTTGGATTACATCCAAGAAATAAACTATCCAGCAAATTAAGCATTATCTTTCAGGAAAAAAAAAACATAGACATTCAATGAAATAGGTGAATTTCATTTATTTCTAATGAAAAGACCAGAGCTGAATGGAAAATTTGATCTTCAAATACAGAACTCAAGAAAAACATAAAAAGAAAAGAAAAAATAAATTTAAAAAAAAATTAAAAAGGTTACATCCTTATATGGAAAAATAATATATTTAACTCTTGAGATCTGTATCTCTGTTATGGGTATACTCAGATAGTGCAGGTATCGATTTTGTTGTGATGACACGAAAAAGAAACTAGAGGAGGAAATGGGATTCTACTGGAAGAATCTAGTGTTTCAAAACACTAGAAAGTATAGGAATAATAGAGTTTTCCTTAAAATGATCAGTAGTATCTATTTAAAACCATCAGCAAGCATCATATATAATGGGGATAAACTAGAACCATTCCCAATAAGATAGTGGCTATCCACTATCACCATTACTATTCAATATTGTATTAGAAATGTTAGCTTTGGCATTAAGAGAAGGAAAAGAGAGTAAAGAAATTAAAATTTTTCATAACCTGACCCCTTGCTAACTTTCCAATTTTTTCCAATTATATATTACTCTCTTCCAGATATTTTTTATTGTTGTTGTTTAGTTTTTTTTTTTTTTTCTTTTCTTTTCAGCTATGTCAAACCTTTGTGATCCTATTTGAAGTTTTTTTGGAAGGTACTGGAGTGCTTTGTCATTTTCTACTCTAGCTCACCTTACAGATGAGGAAACTGAGAGAGGGATAAATGTCTATCTATATAGTTAGTAAGTGTCAGAGGAGAAACTTGGATTCAAGAAGAGCAGTCTTTCTGATTCTAAACCATTGCTCTAGACATTGAGCCACCTAGCTGCTCCATCCTTGCATTCTACAATCCAGCCATGCTGATTTGGTTGCTACTTCTCCTACAAGCTCCATCCTCTCCCATCCATGTGCCTTTCTGATTGATCCCCAGAATGTGCTCATTTCTCATCTTTGTTTCTTAGAATCTTTGGATTTTTCTAAGATTTGGGTCAAGAGTTTTCTTTTTCCCTCTTCAGTTCCCTCCCAGCCGCCCATGTTTTCTGACAGAGTGTGGCATTTCTCTTTCTTCATAAGGAAGTATTTAAAGAGTCCCAGGGCAGTCTGCAACCCCGATGAGCAAGAAGTGTGGCTCCCATGTGTTGGAACTTTGAAAATCAAGTACCCCGTTCAAGGTTATCTGCGAACCTCTCACTGTTAGATGGTTAGAGACAGCTCCATGTGCAACTGGCGTCTTTGGCCAGACTGGGTATCCACGCTCTCAGAACACTGAATGACTACTGGCTGTGGCTGCTAAAGCCAGAGGTGGCAGCTTCCAGCAGCTGCAGCAGACAGCACTTATGGACCTAACACAGTTGCATGAAGTTTCCTCCTCAACAACTATCTAAGTCACCTATCTGCTTACTCTCCAGCCAGAAGAATGAAAGAACCCAGTACTTCCTAAAGTGTTTTCTGGGTAATTACAACCCACTAGAAAGCATCCTCTGATGAATTTTGGGATAGCAGTAGTCAACATGCTAAGGGTAGGGGAATCCAGTCTCAGTACCCAGACATTTCTCTAAGGCACAAAATACAGTAACATCGGACAGCAATGATATCATTATACCCAGATTGTTTTTGAAGCTTTTTATTTTCAAAACATATGCATGGGTAAATTTCAACATTCACCTTTGCAAAATCATGGATTCCAAATATTTTCCTCTCTCCCTCTCCCCAATCCGTACCCTAGATGGCAAGCAATTCAATATATGTTAAGCATGTGCAATTTTTCTATACATATTTCCATAAATTATCTTGGTGCACAAGAAAAATCAGGTCAAAAAGGGAAAAAATGAGAAAGAAAATAAAATGCAAGCAAACAACAATAAAAAATGCCATGTTGTGATCCACATTCAGAATACATAATCCTCTCTTTGGGTACAGATGGCTCTCTCCATCCTAAGATTATTGGAACTGACCTTAATCATCTCATTGTTGCAAAGAGCCACATCCATCAGAATTAATCATCACATAATCTTGTTGCCTTGTACAATGATCTCCTGATGCTGCTTATTTCACTCAGCATCAGTTCATACAAGTCTCTTTAGATCTCTCTGAAATCATCCTGCTGATCATTTCTTACAGAACAATAACATTCCATAACATTCATCTACTATAACTTTTTTAGCTATTCTCCAACTGATGGACATCTTCTCAGTTTCCAGTTTCTTGTCAATACAAAAAGGTATGCCCAGAATTCTTCAAATGTGTGCCTGGAGATCCTTCTTTAGCTTGTCCCTCTGGTCTGTTGTAGATTTAAATCACTTTCTAATAGCATTTTTATGTAGTTGAATCTACATTATTTTCCTCTCTCTATGTCTCTTCTTCCTTACCCCAACCTCTTTTTGATCATGATTATTTTTTGCTCTCTCCCAAAGTCAATTTTATCCTAAATAGGTTAGTAGAAGTGGGGGAGAGGCACTTATGATGTTAGAAGTGGAAACCACAGAGCCCCCATCTTACTCATTTGGATGGGGACTCTAGCCCATGGACATGTCATATAGAGTTGTGGAGTGAAAGGAGGAGATGGGAGCTAGATTGTTGTACTCAAACCAAGCTCTGTTGGAATTTGTGCTGTGTTTAGTTCACTGCTTTTTCTTTCCTTTCTCATACCATAAATCAAAGCGTGACTGATCGTGATATAAGCACTAATTTCATATTCCTACTAAATCACATAGCTGGTCTGACTTTATAAATTGTTTATTTAATATAACAGCTGTTTAAAAAAAGATTTGGTTTAAGTACTAGGAGGCATTTCCTGGTTCCCTTACCTGCTAGTGTTTCCCCTCTATGGCTTTTTTCCATCCACTCTATGTGTCTTGCAATTGCTTATATACATACACACATTTATATACATATATGTATACATACATACATGTATACACACATGCACACATATATGTGTTTATACATACACACATATATGTATAATATATATGTTTCTTGAAGGCAAGGATATTTTCATTTTTTCTTTCAGTGTGCCTGACACATTGATAACATTTAATAAATGTTTGTTGATTAACTGCACATAGAAACAATAAAATTGAACTTTAAAAATATTCTATTATCCAAATTTTTCATTTCTAGGGTTATTAATTAAGACTAAAGTAGAGGGAGAATTGGTGCATGATTTTTTATGTTCGCAGGTGATTATGTACTCAGTGGAGCCTCTGAGGTTGACATACAACAGAATAGGGATCACTTTTCTGCTACTTGTGCTAATTTTGAACTAATAATTAAGAAGGTTCTCCACTAGCCAAAACTACACCAATAATACACAACACCTTCAATTACAGCAAATGGAGAAATTTTGAATGATGTGGAGAATTCACTTACCCTGGCAGTATACTTTCCACGTATAGATGATAAGGTTGATGCACGTATTGCCAAAGTTAGCTCAGTGTTGGGGAAGTTCTAAAGGAACGTATGAGAGAAAAAAAAATATTAGCTTACCTACCAAACTGAAAGTCTACAGAGCTGCTGTGCTGACCTCAGTGCTGTGTTCCTTTGAAACCTAGACAGTATGCCACATTAGGAAATTGAATCACTTCCATTTGAATTGTCTTAGGAAGATTCTGAAGATCACCTGGCAAGATAAGGTACTGAACACTGAGGTCCTTTTTCAAATTGAACTGCCAAGCATTCAAACTCTACTGCAGAAAGCAAAACTTGGACAGACTGGCCACTGTTTGAATGATAAGCCTTTATTTGCATAAAATGCTATTTTACAGAGAACTCATACAAAGCAAGTGTTCACATGGAAGTCAAAAGAAGCTGTATAAGGACACTCAACATATCTTTGAAGAACTTTGGAACTTATTATGAGACCTGGAAGACATTGGCACAGGACTACCCTGCATGGCATTCCTGTATCAAAGAAGGCACTGTGTTATAAAAGCAAAGCAGAATTGCAGTTGCTCAAAAGTAACGTGAAATGTATAAATTTAGAAATCTCCCCTACAAATGTTCACATGGACTATTTGTACCTGACCTGTGGTAGAGCCTTTGGAGCTCATATTGTTATGATCATCTACAGGCAGATATACTATACCTTGACTCCAACATAGTGATGTCATTTTGGTTCCTGTTGGTAATTATGAAGGAGAACAATCAACCAACAAATCACTACTAATTGCCCACTACATGCTAATCACTGCTAGACAATGAAAAGAGAATAAAAAAATGTAAAATATGGTCCTGGCCCTCAGATACTTGAAACAGAACTAGAGAATAGAGGAATTATACCCTGTACCTGACATTGTGCTAAGCGTTTTACAAATGTATTCTAATTTGATCCTCAGAGCAACCCTGAGAAAAATTCTGTTAATAATAAAATAATAAAAACTGAAATAAGCAGAAATTAACTAACTTGCCCAAAGTCATACAGCTAGCATATGTCTGAAACTGGATTTGAACTCACTCTTTCTGATTCTAGACTTGATGCTCTATCCACTATACCACTTACTTGCTTCTATATGTATATACATATATATATATACACATATGTTTATGCACACACACATATCTATATCTATATATATACACAAACATAAATATATACTCACTATAGACTAAGTAACCATAA